>NW_020648304.1:0-57171 GCF_003573695.1 Papaver somniferum
AGATAGATGAAATTTGTTAGGATTTGGATTAGTTTTGCATGGTCTTTCATCCTTTTCTATTGTGAAATTTGACTTCCTTCATATTTTCTTGAATCAACGTACATAGAAATGCAATTTTTACTAGACGTATTGCCTTAGAACCTATTAATTGTAATTACAATACATTTTTCAAACTTTTTCTGTTAAAGATGAGTTTATCTAGTTTACAATTTAGTCTCAAAAATCAATTTCCGACTTATAACGAAATGTGTAGACTTTTTTGAGATAACGTATATAAAATTCAACATTCTTATGAACTCTTTCTTTTTGTGTTGGCTTTGTCTTTCTATTTGATTCAAGATAGATGAAATTTGTTAGGATTTGGATTAGTTCTACATGGTCTTTCATCCTTCTTCTATTGTGAAATTTGACTTCCTTCATATTATCTTGAATCAACGTACATAGAAATTCAATTTTTAGTAGACGTAAAGCCTTAGAACATATTACTTGTGATTACAATACATTTTTCAAACTTTTTCAGTTAAAGATGAGTTTATCTAGTTTACAATTTAGTCTCAAAAATCAATTTCCGACTTATAACGAAGTGTGTAGACTTTTTTGAGTTAACGTATATTAAATTCAACATTTTTATGAACTCTTTCTTTTTCTGTTGGCTTTGTCTTTCTATTTGATTCAAGATAGATGAAATTTGTTAGGATTTGGATTAGTTTTGCATGGTCTTTCATCCTTTTCTATTGTGAAATTTGACTTCCTTCATATTTTCTTGAATCAACGTACATAGAAATGCAATTTTTACTAGACGTATTGCCTTAGAACATATTAATTGTAATTACAATACATTTTTCAAACTTTTTCTGTTAAAGATGAGTTTATCTAGTTTACAATTTAGTCTCAAAAATCAATTTCCGACTTATAACGAAATGTGTAGACTTTTTTGAGATAACGTATATAAAATTCAACATTCTTATGAACTCTTTCTTTTTGTGTTGGCTTTGTCTTTCTATTTGATTCAAGATAGATGAAATTTGTTAGGATTCGGATTAGTTCTTCTTGGTCTTTCATCCTTCTTATGTTGTGAAATTTTCCTAATTTCGTATTTTCTTGAATCAACGTACATAGAAATGCAATTTTTACTAGAGGTATTGCCTTAGAACATATTATTTGTGATTACAATACATTTTTCAAACTTTTTATGTTAAAGATCAGTTTATCTAGTTTAAAATTTAGTCTCAGAAATCAACTTCCGACTTATAACGAAGTGTGTAGACTTTTTGGAGTTAACGTATAAAAAATCAACATTTTTATGAACTCTTTATTTTTGTATTGGCTTTGTCTTCCTATTAGATTCGAATAGATGAAATTTGTTAGAATTTGGATTAGTTATGGCTGGTCTTTCATTCTTCTTCTATTGTGAAATTTGACTTCCTTCGTATTTTCTTGAATCAACGTACATAGAAATGCAATTTTTACTAGAGGTATTGCCTTAGAACATATTATTTGTGATTACAATACATTTTTCAAACTTTTTCTGTTAAAGGTGAGTTTATCTAGTTTGCAATTTAGTCTCAGAAAATAATATGTGGAAGACTCCTTAATTTATTTATTTTTTCTCTCTCTTGGCTCTGAGGCGATTTTTCCTTAGGGTTTAGGGTTTTCAAACTTTTCCATTCTTTTGATTCTTCTCAATCATCTACGGGTGTTGAGATGGGAGATGCTTCTCATGCGTCTCATGTTAGGTCTCGTACTTATGCTGATCAGGTGAAGGGGAAGCAACAGCTTCCAACAACATCTATTGATCTCAGTTCTTTACCATTGCCAACGTTAAAAGAAGGCAAACCGGCGATTGTTTTACCTGAATCTTTCTATTTGGAAGGTTGTGATATTTGGAAATTCAGTCTTATTGGACGTTTATATTTCAAAGGAATTACTTTCCAAGAGGTGAAGGATGATTTGGAACATCAATGGCAGCTAGGTCAAGGTGCGGTTCAGCTAATTCCTATGAGTAGAGGTTTCTTCACCATCAAGTTACAATCCCAAACAGCAAAAGAAAAGCTTTTGAATGCTGAAGCTTGGTTTTTTAGGCATCAAAAGCTAACCCTAATTGAATGGTTTCCTGGTTTTGATGCTGAAAAGCAAAGATCATCTCATGCTTCAGTGTGGGTTTCTTTTCCAGGGCTTCCATTAGAATTCTGGACAGAAAAAACGCTATTGTCCTTGGCTAAATCACTAGGAACTCCAATTGTGGTTGATAGACGTACTCTTGCTCATGAATATGGTCACTTTGCATCAGTTTTGGTGGATATTAATTTTGCTGAAGCAGCTACTGATGCTATTCATATTACGGTTGGGGGTTTAGATTTTTGGCAATCTGTTGAGATTCAAAAAGTTCCAAAATATTGTTCCAAGTGCAAGTTGATTGGGCATACTGATCATGAATGTAGAAAGCAGCACAAGGAAAATACTGAGCGACAACTTGTGGTAAGCAAACAAGTTAGCAGTGATGAATCTCAACCTGGCGTGAGCAATACTACTAAACCGGCTGGTGGGGAATGGCAAGTGGCTAGGCGTAAGAAGAAGGGTAAGAAAAAAGCTCACAACGTCAATGTAGATGTGCGTGATGTTGTTGATAATATTGTTGGGGAAGAAGCTGATGTGGAGTTTGCTGCTAAGCTGGTGAAGGCTCAGCAGTTGGAGGTTGTTATGGCACAAGCCAAAGCTGATTTTGAATCTGTCTATGTTGAATTGGCGAGAACTAAACAAGCGCAGGCTTCAAAATCAGTTTTAGTTAAGAATGGAAAAGTGGGTGAAACTAATCCATCAACTATAACAAGTTTGGTTGGAACTAGGATTCCCAAACCTGTTAGGATTGTGACCGCAACTCCTACTCCTCTTTGTGATCAGCTTACGGCTGGGGAGTTTCTTTTGAATAAAAACAGATATAATGCTATTGAAACAATTCAAGATGTGGAGGAGAGTTCAGCTGATGCAAAGTTTAGGGCTGATCAAGAAGCTAGGCGTGTTCGCATGCAATCCATGCATAAGGTAGTGAATACTACTGAGGGTAGGAATGCTTCTGATTCCGAGTCTCTTCAGGACTCCAATTTGAGAATTTGTGCTGAAAAAGGAAGTTTACCAAGAATTAATTCTGGTGCAACTTCTCAGATTGATATTGATTCCTCCAAAACTGGTTTTTAATGGGTGTTCTATATTGGAACATAAATGGCATTGCGCATGATGCTGCTAAAAATAAGTTGCGTGAGTTATTTCATGATTTCAAGCCGGATATTTTATGTATTGCAGAGCCAAAGGTACATTGTACTTTAAATTTCTTGCAAACTTTATATGTGGATGGCTATAAGAAAGAAGTTATTCATAATTCTGTTGGTTCGTCTAAAGGAAACATATGGATTTTTTGGTCCAGCTGCATAGCTACGCCTGTAGTTATGAATTCTAGTAGGCAAGCTATTACTATTGAAGTAGAGGGGGTTTTGATTTCCTTTGTTCATGCTAGCTGTTTACGTGTCACGAGAAGAAGTTTATGGCAGCAACTTTCTTCAGTTGATAATAATACTCCATGGTTGGTTATGGGTGATTTTAATTGTGTTCTTCGCAATGAGGAGAAGAGAGGAGGTAGACAACCACGTACTTCAGTCATTAATGATTTTAGTGATTGGATGGAGGATAATGATCTTTTTGAAGCTGATTTTTTGGGTTCTAAGTTCACTTGGGCTAATGGCCAATCTGGTGTTCGTAGAATTCTTTGTAAGCTAGATAGAGCTTTGATTAATGAGGCGTGGCTTATTAAGTTTGAGAATTGGAGGTGTAAATCTCTTCCTCGTGAAGTTTCTGACCATTCCACTCTTATTGGCTTTCCTTTTGTTAATACTAGACCGAAACGAGCTCCTTTTAGAGTTCAGAAGATGTGGTTCTCTCATTCAGATTTCATGCGCATGGTGAGTGAGAGTTGGAACGCCCCTATTACTGGTACGCCTGCTTTTATTTTTCCTTCCAAACTTAAAAGGTTAAAGGTTATCATGAAAGAGTGGAATTTACGTGTCTTTGGCAATGTGTATGCTAAGCTCAAGCAAGCGCAGTTGACTATGGAAGTGGCGCTTACAATTTCTGATGAGGATCCAGAAGATGTAACTAAGCTGAATTATGCCAAGGAGGCTTCAGTTACTCTTCAGGAAATTCGTGCCCAACAAGCTACTATGTTGAAGCAAAAGTCAAGAAATAAATGGCTTCAGGAAGGTGCTAGTAATACTTCTTTTTTTCATGCTAATATTAGGACTAGAAGGAGTAGTAACATGATTTCGGAGTTAGTGGATGATAATGGGGTTGTTATAACTGATTGTGACCAAATTAAAGAACACACCGTGGCCTATTTTGAGGATAAATTTAATGGTGCTGAGTTACCTATTGATGATGCTTTGTTTCAATATGATCATAACATTATTTCTGTGGAAGATAGTCAGAGAATGGATGAGATTCCTACTATTGATGAGATTAAGAATGCTGTTTTTGATCTTAGCGCTGATAGTGCCCCTGGGCCGGATGGTTTCTCTGGTTGTTTCTATAGGCATTGCTGGGATGTGATTCAGCAAGACCTTTTCAATGCTGTCACGTATTGCTGGCGTCGACAGATGATTCCGCAAGGTACTAATTCTAGTCTTATTATTTTACTTGCCAAGTTTAGAGGGGCCAATTCTCTTCGAAACTTCAGGCCTATTGGTCTTAGTAATTTTTTCTTTAAGATTTTTACTAAGATTTTAGCTACAAGACTGGGGAGTGTTCTTGATAATTTGGTTTCAGAAGAGCAAGTTGCATTTATGAAGGGGAGAAATATCCATGAGAACATTAGTGTGGCGTCGGAGATGATCAACGATTTAAAAACTAAGAGGAGGGATGGTAATTTGGGGTTGAAGCTAGATATTACTCAAGCTTTTGACACGGTTAGCTGGTCCTTTGTCTTAGAGGTTTTTCGAAAATATGGTTTCTCTCATAGATGGTGTTCTTGGATCTGGTCAATCCTTAATTCAGCAAGGATTTTTATTCTTCTTAATGGAAGTCCTAAGGGTTTCTTCACAATCAATAGAGGTCTGAGGCAAGGTGATCCCTTATCTCCCCTTATTTTTGTTCTTATTGAAGATGTTCTGAGTAGAAATCTCACGAAATTGTTTGTGGAAAAGAAGATGACGCCAATGCTCTCAAAGAAAAGTATTTCTCCCACTCATCTTTTCTTTGCTGATGACATTATGATTTTTTGTAAAGGCAATATGAAGAGTTTGCATAATCTTCTATCTTTGCTTGGTAAATATCAAAGTGCCTCTGGGCAATCTGTTTGTCGTCAAAAGAGTAAGGTTTATTATGGTGGTGATTCATTGAGTCGCTGTGGAACTATCACTAATTTGCTTGGTATGGAAGTTTCCAATTTTCCGGACAGATATTTGGGAGTTCAGATCATGCCTGGGGTTGTTCGATATCGTCACATAAGCAATGTGATTGAGAAAATAAAGAATCAACTTTCGGTTTGGAAGGGAAGATTTCTTTCTTTTCAAGATAGAGTTGTTCTTATTAATTCAGTGATAGCTAGCTATGCCATTCACAACATGGCGGTGTACAAGTGGCCTAGAAAGTTTGTTCAGCAGGCGGAAAGAGCCATTCGTAATTTTCTTTGGTCTGGTGATGCTGATGTTACTAGGAAATTTGTTGTCCTCTGAAGGAAGGTGGTCTTGGTATAACCAGCATGGTGGTTACTAATAAAGCTCTTCTCATGAAGCTGTGGTGGAGTATTCGTTCTTCAGACAAGAAATGGGCTCGTTTTTTGTGGGCAAAGTATACTACTAGGAATGGTGGTATCAAACTTTATGGTGTGAAATCTTCAATTCTGCCGGGCATTAAATTGATTCATTCTATTGTGGACAAGCATTCTAAGGTTCTTATTGGTGATGGGAGGGCTACATCTCTTTATTTTGATGTTTGGTATGGGAATGAGAGCATTGCTGATTTGCTTAATGAGACTGACCTTGAAAGAAATGTTAAGGTTAGTGATATTATTGATAATAATATTTGGCAGTTGCAGGGTGTTCATCTCCAGAATTTGATGCGTGCTGGGGTAGTCTTGGAGGATTTGCCTTTGTTACAAGGAGGGAAGGATTGTAGAATTTGGATGCCAGAGATGAATGGATGTTTTTCTGTTTCTTCAGCTAAGAATCTCATTAGAAGGGAGTATTCAACTTCAGCGGTGTATGGTCTTTTGTGGAGGAAGGAAATTCATCCTAAACTTGCTGCCCAGAATTGGAAGATTTGTAGAGAGGTTTGTGCTACTCAAGACATGATTAGGAGTAGATTCAAAATTGAATTAGCCAACAAATGTTACTTATGCAATGCTGATGAGGAATCGTTGGAGCACATTATTTGGAGTTGTCCGTTTGCTATGCAAATCTGGCAGTGGTGTTCAGGTTTGTTTCATTTAAGACCTTATTATGATGTTGTGACCTCTTATAAATCAGCAAAAGGTAGGAGTCGTATTATTAAGGATTTATGGCTTCTTACTAACTTGGTGATTCGCTCGGAGTTGTGGCAGACTAGGAATTTAGCTTGTTTTCAAAATTTGGCAGCTAACATTCACTTCTTCAAGAAGAGAGTTTTCTTTTTGGTTCATGAATATTCTGTTAGGGTGAAGAGTTCCATGCGTAATACTTCAGCAGATTTGGAAATTTTGAACCACTTCCGTGTGGCTCATAGGCAGGTTCATAAGGTCGATCCAATTGAATTTTTTTGGCATCCTCCTAATAGGGATGAGATTTTATTATGTTGCGATGGTGCGGCAAAAGGAAACCCAGGTGTTGCAGGGGCTGGTGTTGTGGTGCGTGATGCGGATTGTAACTTTGTTGGGGCTATGAGCATTGGGCTGGGAATTACAAATAATTTCTTGGCTGAAATTTATGGTATTATTGTTGGTTTAGAATGGGCTTTGAAGTGGAATATGAGAAAGGTTCTTGTGCGTTCAGATTCAATGGGAGCTATTGCTGCCTTGACGGGTACAAATCTTCCTTGGTTTGTTAAACACAGGTGGAGAAGAATTAATAACAGTTATGATTCTATTCGTTTTGTTCATACTTTTCGTGAGGCAAATTTTGCAGCTGATTGTATGGCAAAGAGGGGATGTTATCTTAGAAATGGTGAAGGTTTAAGCTTTGATGAAAGGCCGGATTTTCTTAGGCATTTAGAATTTCCTTGTGTTTCTTATTTCAGATTTAAATAGTTTGTAAGTTTTTGGGGTCTTAGGACCTCTTTTCTTGTGATCTCTTTGTAAATATTGGCTATTCATTAATACAATCTGGATTTAGCAAAAAAAAATATCTAGTTTACAATTTAGTCTCAGAAATTCCGACTTATAACGAAGTGTGTAGACTTTTTTGAGTTAACGCATATTAAATTCAACATTTTTATGAACTCTTTCTTTTTGTGTTGGCTTTGTCTTTCTATTTGATTCAAGATAGATGAAATTCGTTAGGATTTGGATTAGTTCTACATGGTCTTTCATCCTTCTTCTATTGTGAAATTTGACTTCCTTCATATTTTCTTGAATCAACGTACATAGAAATGCAATTTTTAGTAGACGTAATGCCTTAGAACATATTATTTGTGATTACAATACATTTTTAAAACTTTTTCAGTTAAAGATGAGTTTATCTAGTTTACAATTTAGTCTCAGAAATTCCGACTTATAACGAAGTGTGTAGACTTTTTTGAGTTAACGCATATTAAATTCAACATTTTTATGAACTCTTTCTTTTTGTGTTGGCTTTGTCTTTCTATTTGATTCAAGATAGATGAAATTTGTTAGGATTTGGATTAGTTTTGCATGGTCTTTCATCCTTTTCTATTGTGAAATTTGACTTCCTTCATATTTTCTTGAATCAACGTACATAGAAATGCAATTTTTACTAGACGTATTGCCTTAGAACATATTAATTGTAATTACAATACATTTTTCAAACTGTTTTTGTTAAAGACGAGTTTATCTAGTTTACAATTTAGTCTCAAAAATCAATTTCCGACTTATAACGAAATGTGTAGACTTTTTTGAGTTAACGTGTATAAAATTCAACATTCTTATGAACTCTTTCTTTTTGTGTTGGCTTTATCTTTCTATTTGATTCAAGATAGATGAAATTTGTTAGGATTTGGATTAGTTCTGCTTGGTCTTTCATCCTTCTTCTATTGTGAAATTTGACTTCCTTCATATTTTCTTGAATCAACGTACATAGAAATGCAATTTTTAGTAGACGTAATGCCTTAGAACATATTATTTGTGATTACAATACATTTTTCAAACTTTTTCAGTTAAAGATGAGTAATCAATTTCCGACTTATAACGAAGTGTGTAGACTTTTTTGAGTTAACGTATATTAAATTCAACATTTTTATGAACTCTTTCTGTTTGTGTTGGCTTTGTCTTTCTATTTGATTCAAGATAGATGAAATTTGTTAGGATTTGGATTAGTTTTGCATGGTCTTTCATCCTTTTCTATTGTGAAATTTGACTTCCTTCATATTTTCTTGAATCAACGTACATAGAAATGCAATTTTTACAAGACGTATTGCCTTAGAACATATTAATTGTAATTACAATACATTTTTCAAACTTTTTCTGTTAAAGATGAGTTTATCTAGTTTACAATTTAGTCTCAGAAATCAATTTCCGACTTATAACGAAATGTGTAGACTTTTTTGAGTTAACGTATATAAAATTCAACATTTTTATGAACTCTTTCTTTTTGTGTTGGATTTGTCTTTCTATTTGATTCAAGATAGATGAAATTTGTTAGGATTTGGATTAGTTCTACATGGTCTTTCATCCTTCTTCTATTGTGAAATTTGACTTCCTTCATATTTTGTTGAATCAACGTACATAGAAATGCAATTTTTAGTAGACGTAATGCCTTAGAACATATTATTTGTGATTACAATACATTTTTCAAACTTTTTCAGTTAAAGATGAGTTTATCTAGTTTACAATTTAGTCTCAGAAATCAATTTCCGACTTATAACGAAATGTGTAGACTTTTTTGAGTTAACATATATAAAATTCAACATTTTTATGAACTCTTTCTTTTTGTGTTGGCTTTGTCTTTCTATTTGATTCAAGATAGATGAAATTTGTTAGGATTTGGATTAGCTTTGCATGGTCTTTCATCCTTTTCTATTGTGAAATTTGACTTCCTTCATATTTTATTGAATCAACGTACATAGAAATGCAATTTTTACTAGACGTATTGCCTTAGAACATATTATTTTTGATTACAATACATTTTTCAAACTTTTTCAGTTAAAGATGAGTTTATCTAGTTTACAATTTAGTCTCAGAAATTCCGACTTATAACGAAGTGTGTAGACTTTTTTGAGTTAACGTATATTAAATTCAACATTTTTATGAACTCTTTCTTTTTGTGTTGCTTTGTCTTTCTATTTGATTCAAGATAGATGAAATTTGTTAGGATTTGGATTAGTTTTGCATGGTCTTTCATCCTTCTCTATTGTGAAATTTGACTTCCTTCATATTTTCTTGAATCAACGTACATTGAAATGCAATTTTTACTAGACGTATTGCCTTAAAACATATTAATTGTAATTACAATACATTTTTCAAACTTTTTCTGTTAAAGATGAGTTTATCTAGTTTACAATTGAGTCTCAGAAATCAATTTCCGACTTATAACGAAATGTGTAGATTTTTTGAGTTAACGTATATAAAATTCAACATTCTTATGAACTGTTTCTTTTTGTGTAGGCTTTGTCTTTCTATTTGATTCAAGATAGATGAAATTTTTTAGGATTTGGATTAGTTCTGCTTGGTCTTTCATCCTTCTTCTATTGTGAAATTTGACTTCCTTCATATTTTCTTGAATCAACGTACATAGAAATGCAATTTTTAGTAGACGTAATGCCTTAGAACATATTATTTGTGATTACAATACATTTTTCAAACTTTTTCAGTTAAAGATGAGTTTATCTAGTTTACAATTTAGTCTCAGAAATCAATTTCCGACTTATAACGAAATGTGTAGACTTTTTTGAGTTAACATATATAAAATTCAACATTTTTATGAACTCTTTCTTTTTGTGTTGGCTTTGTCTTTCTATTTGATTCAAGATAGATGAAATTTGTTAGGATTTGGATTAGCTTTGCATGGTCTTTCATCCTTTTCTATTGTGAAATTTGACTTCCTTCATATTTTCTTGAATCAACGTACATAGAAATGCAATTTTTACTAGACGTATTGCCTTAGAACATATTATTTTTTATTACAATACATTTTTCAAACTTTTTCAGTTAAAGATGAGTTTATCTAGTTTACAATTTAGTCTCAGAAATTCCGACTTATAACGAAGTGTGTAGACTTTTTTGAGTTAACGTATATTAAATTCAACATTTTGATGAACTCTTTCTTTTTGTGTTGGCTTTGTCTTTCTATTTGATTTAAGATAGATGAAATTTGTTAGGATTTGGATTAGTTTTGCATGGTCTTTCATCCTTTTCTATTGTGAAATTTGACTTCCTTCATATTTTCTTGAATCAACGTACATAGAAATGCAATTTTTAGTAGACGTAATGCCTTAGAACATATTATTTGTGATTACAATACATTTTTCAAACTTTTTCAGTTAAAGATGAGTTTATCTAGTTTACAATTTAGTCTCAGAAATTCTGACTTATAACGAAGTGTGTAGACTTTTTTGAGTTAACGTATATTAAATTCAACATTTTTATGAACTCTTTCTTTTTGTGTTGGCTTTGTCGTTCTATTTGATTCAAGATAGATGAAATTTGTTAGGATTTGGATTAGTTTTGCATGGTCTTTCATCCTTTTCTATTGTGAAATTTGACTTCCTTCATATTTTCTTGAATCAACGTACATAGAAATGCAATTTTAACAAGACGTATTGCCTTAGAACATATTAATTGTAATTACAATACATTTTTCAAACTTTTTCTCTTAAAGATGAGTTTATCTAGTTTACAATTTAGTCTCAGAAATCAATTTCCGACTTATAACGAAATGTGTAGACTTTTTTGAGTTAACATATATAAAATTCAACATTTTTATGAACTCTTTCTTTTTGTGTTGGCTTTGTCTTTCTATTTGATTCAAGATAGATGAAATTTGTTAGGATTTGGATTAGTTCTACATGGTCTTTCATCCTTCTTCTATTGTGAAATTTGACTTCCTTCATATTTTCTTGAATCAACGTACATAGAAATGCAATTTTTAGTAGACGTAATGCCTTAGAACATATTATTTGTGATTACAATACATTTTTCAAACTTTTTCAGTTAAAGATGAGTTTATCTAGTTTACAATTTAGTCTCAGAAATTCCGACTTATAACGAAGTGTGTAGACTTTTTTGAGTTAACGCATATTAAATTCAACATTTTTATGAACTATTTCTTTTTGTGTTGGCTTTGTCTTTCTATTTGATTCAAGATAGATGAAATTTGTTAGGATTTGGATTAGTTTTGCATGGTCTTTCATCCTTTTCTATTGTGAAATTTGACTTCCTTCATATTTCTTGAATCAACGTACATAGAAATGCAATTTTTACTAGACGTATTTCCTTAGAACATATTAATTGTAATTACAATACATTTTTCAAACTTTTTTTGTTAAAGATGAGTTTATCTAGTTTACAATTTAGTCTCAAAAATCAATTTCCGACTTATAACGAAATGTGTAGACTTTTTTGAGTTAACGTGTATAAAATTCAACATTCTTATGAACTCTTTCTTTTTGTGTTGGCTTTATCTTTCTATTTGATTCAAGATAGATGAAACTTGTTAGGATTTGGATTAGTTCTGCTTGGTCTTTCATCCTTCTTCTATTGTGAAATTTGACTTCCTTCATATTTTCTTGAATCAACGTACATAGAAATGCAATTTTTAGTAGACGTAATGCCTTAGAACATATTATTTGTGATTACAATACATTTTTCAAACTTTTTCAGTTAAAGATGAGTAATCAATTTCCGACTTATAACGAAGTGTGTAGACTTTTTTTGAGTTAACGTATATTAAATTCAACATTTTTATGAACTCTTTCTTTTTGTGTTGGCTTTGTCTTTCTATTTGATTCAAGATAGATGAAATTTGTTAGGATTTGGATTAGTTTTGCATGGTCTTTCATCCTTTTCTATTGTGAAATTTGACTTCCTTCATATTTTCTTGAATCAACGTACATAGAAATGCAATTTTTACTATATGTATTGCCTTAGAACATATTAATTGTAATTACAATACATTTTCAAACTTTTTCAGTTAAAGATTAGTTTATCTAGTTTACAATTTAGTCTCTGAAATTCCGACTTATAACGAAGTGTGTAGACTTTTTTGAGTTAACGTATATTAAATTCAACATTTTTATGAACTCTTTCTTTTTGTGTTGGCTTTGTCTTTCTATTTGATTCAAGATAGATGAAATTTGTTAGGATTTGGATTAGTTTTGCATGGTCTTTTATCCTTTTCTATTGTGAAATTTGACTTCCTTCATATTTTCTTGAATCAACGTACATAGAAATGCAATTTTTACTAGACGTATTGCCTTAGAACATATTAATTGTAATTACAATACATTTTTCAAACTTTATCTGTTAAAGATGAGTTTATCTAGTTTACAATTTAGTCTCAGAAATCAATTTCCGACTTATAACAAAATGTGTAGACTTTTTTGAGTTAACGTATATAAAATTCAACATTCTTATGAAATCGTTTTTTTTGTGTTGGCTTTGTCTTTCTATTTGATTCAAGATAGATGAAATTTGTTAGGATTTGGATTAGTTCTGCATGGTCTTTCATCCTTCTTCTATTGTGAAATTTGACTTCCTTCATATTTTCTTGAATCAACGTACATAGAAATGCAATTTTTACTAGACGTATTGCCTTAGAACATATTAATTGTAATTATAATACATTTTTCAAAAATTTTCTGTTAAAGATGAGTTTATCTAGTTTTCAATTTAGTCTTAGAAATCAATTTCCGACTTATAACGAAATTTGTAGAATTTTTTGAGTTAACTTATACAAAATTCAACATTTTTATGAACTCTTTCTTTTTGTGTTGGCTTTGTCTTTCTATTTGATTCAAGATAGATGGAATTTTTTAGGATTTCGATTAGTTCTGTATGGTCTTTCATCCTTCTTCTATTGTGAAATTTGACTTCCTTGATATTTTCTTGAATCAACGTACATAGAAATGAAATTTTTATTAGAGGTATTACCTTGTAACATATTAATTGTAATTACAATATATTTTCAAACTTTTTCTGTTAAAGATGAATTTATCTAGTATATAATTTAGTCTCAGAAATCAACTTCCGACTTATAACGAAGTGTGTAGACTATTTTGAGTTAACGCATATAAAGTTCAACATATTTATGAACTCTTTATTTTTATATTGGCTTTGTCTTTCTATCTGATTCAAGATAGATGAAATTTGTTAGGATTTGGATTAGTTTTGCATGGTCTTTCATCCTTTTCTATTGTGAAATTTGACTTCCTTCATATTTTCTTGAATCAACGTACATAGAAATGCAATTTTTACTAGACGTATTGCCTTAGAACATATTAATTGTAATTACAATACATTTTTCAAACTTTATCTGTTAAAGATGAGTTTATCTAGTTTACAATTTAGTCTCAGAAATCAATTTCCGACTTATAACGAAATGTGTAGACTTTTTTGAGTTAACGTATATAAAATTCAACATTCTTATGAACTCTTTCTTTTTGTGTTGGCTTTGTCTTTCTATTTGATTCAAGATAGATGAAATTTGTTAGGATTTGGATTAGTTTTGCATGGTCTTTCATCCTTTTCTATTGTGAAATTTGACTTCCTTCATATTTTCTTGAATCAACGTACATAGAAATGCAATTTTTACTAGACGTATTGCCTTAGAACATATTAATTGTAATTACAGTACATTTTTCAAACTTTTTCTGTTAAAGATGAGTTTATCTAGTTTACAATTTAGTCTCAGTAATCAATTTCCAACTTATAACGAAATGTGTAGACTTTTTTGAGTTAACATATATAAAATTCAACATTTTTATGAACTCTTTCTTTTTGTGTTGGCTTTGTCTTTCTATTTGATTCAAGATAGATGAAATTTATTAGGATTTGGATTAGTTCTACATGGTCTTTCATCCTTCTTCTATTGTGAAATTTGACTTCCTTCATATTTTCATGAATCAACGTACATAGAAATGCAATTTTTACTAGACGTATTGCCTTAGATCATATTAATTGTAATTACAATACATTTTTCAAACTTTTTCTCTTAAAGATGAGTTTATCTAGTTTATAATTTAGTCTCAGAAATCAATTTCCGACTTATAACGAAATGTGTAGACTTTTTTGAGTTAACATATATAAAATTCAACATTTTTATGAACTCTTTCTTTTTGTGTTGGCTTTGTCTTTCTATTTGATTCAAGATAGATGAAATTTGTTAGGATTTGGATTAGTTCTACATGGTCTTTCATCCTTCTTCTATTGTGAAATTTGACTTCCTTCATATTTTCATGAATCAACGTACATAGAAATGCAATTTTTACTAGATGTATTGCCTTAGAACATATTAATTGTAATTACAATACATTTTTCAAACTTTTTCTGTTAAAGATGAGTTTATCTAGTTTACAATTTAGTCTCACAAATCAATTTCTGACTTATAACGAAATGTGTAGACTTTTTTGAGTTAATGTAAATAAAATTCAACATTCTTATGAACTCTTTCTTTTTGTGTTGGCTTTATCTTTCTATTTGATTCAAGATAGATGAAATTTGTTAGGATTTGGATTAGTTCTGCTTGGTCTTTCATCCTTCTTCTATTGTGAAATTTGACTTCCTTCATATTTTCTTGAATCAACGTACATAGAAATGCAATTTTTAGTAGACGTAATGCCTTAGAACATATTATTTGTGATTACAATACATTTTTCAAACTTTTTCAGTTAAAGATGAGTAATCAATTTCCGACTTATAACGAAGTGTGTAGACTTTTTTTGAGTTAACGTATATTAAATTCAACATTTTTATGAACTCTTTCTTTTTGTGTTGGCTTTGTCTATCTATTTGATTCAAGATAGATGAAATTTGTTAGGATTTGGATTAGTTTTGCATGGTCTTTCATCCTTTTCTATTGTGAAATTTGACTTCCTTCATATTTTCTTGAATCAACGTACATAGAAATGCAATTTTTACTAGACGTATTGCCTTAGAACATATTAATTGTAATTATAATACATTTTTCAAACTTTTTCTGTTAAAGATGAGTTTATCTAGTTTACAATTTAGTCTCAAAAATCAATTTCCGACTTATAACGAAATGTGTAGACTTTTTTGAGATAACGTATATAAAATTCAACATTCTTATGAACTCTTTCTTTTTGTGTTGGCTTTGTCTTTCTATTTGATTCAAGATAGATGAAATTTGTTAGGATTTGGATTAGTTCTGCTTGGTCTTTCATCCTTCTTCTATTGTGAAATTTGACTTCCTTCATATTTTCTTGAATCAACGTACATAGAAATGCAATTTTTAGTAGACGTAATGCCTTAGAACATATTATTTGTGATTACAATACATTTTTCAAACTTTTTCAGTTAAAGATGAGTAATCAATTTCCGACTTATAACGAAGTGTGTAGACTTTTTTGAGTTAACGTATATTAAATTCAACATTTTTATGAACTCTTTCTTTTTGTGTTGGCTTTGTCTTTCTATTTGATTCAAGATAGATGAAATTTGTTAGGATTTGGATTAGTTTTGCATGGTCTTTCATCCTTTTCTATTGTGAAATTTGACTTCCTTCATATTTTCTTGAATCAACGTACATAGAAATGCAATTTTTACTAGACGTATTGCCTTAGAACATAATAATTGTAATTACAATACATTTTTCAAACTTTTTTTGTTAAAGATGAGTTTATCTAGTTTACAATTTAGTCTCAGAAATCAATTTCCGACTTATAACGAAATGTGTAGACTTTTTTGAGTTAACGTATATAAAATTCAAAATTCTTATGAACTCTTTCTTTTTGTGTTGGCTTTGTCTTTCTATTTGATTCAAGATAGATGAAATTTGTTAGGATTTGGATTAGTTCTGCTTGGTCTTTCATCCTTCTTCTATTGTGAAATTTGACTTCCTTCATATTTTCTTGAATCAACGTACATAGAAATGAAATTTTTAGTAGACGTAATGCCTTAGAACATATTATTTGTGATTACAATACATTTTTCAAACTTTTTCAGTTAAAGATGAGTAATCAATTTCCGACTTATAACGAAGTGTGTAGACTTTTTTGAGTTAACATATATTAAATTCAACATTTTTATGAACTCTTTCTTTTTGTGTTGGCTTTGTCTTTCTATTTGATTCAAGATAGATGAAATTTGTTAGGATTTGGATTAGTTTTGCATGGTCTTTCATCCTTTTCTATTGTGAAATTTGACTTCCTTCATATTTTCTTGAATCAACGTACATAGAAATGCAATTTTTACTAGACGTATTGCCTTAGAACATATTAATTGTAATTACAATACATTTTTCAAACTTTTTCTGTTAAAGATGAGTTTATCTAGTTTACAATTTAGTCTCAGAAATCAATTTCCGACTTATAACGAAATGTGTAGACTTTTTTGAGTTAACGTATATAAAGTTCAACATATTTATGAACTCTTTATTTTTGTATTGGCTTTGTCTTTCTATCTGATTCAAGATAGATGAAATTGGTTAGGATTTGGATTAATTCTGCTTGGTCTTTCAACCTTCTTCTATTGTGAAATTTGACTTCCTTCGTATTTTCTTGAATCAACGTACATAGAAATGCAATTTTTAGTAGACGTAATGCCTTAGAACATATTATTTGTGATTACAATACATTTTTCAAACTTTTTCAGTGAAAGATGAGTTTATCTAGTTTACAATTTAGTCTGAGAAATTCCGACTTATAACGAAGTGTGTAGACTTTTTTGAGTTAACGTATATTAAATTCAACATTTTTATGAACTCTTTCTTTTTGTGTTGGCTTTGTCTTTCTATTTGATTCAAGATAGATGAAATTTGTTAGGATTTGGATTAGTTTTGCATGGTCTTTCATCCTTTTCTACTGTGAAATTTGACTTCCTTCATATTTTCTTGAATCAACGTACATAGAAATGCAATTTTTACTAGACGTATTGCCTTAGAACATATTAATTGTAATTACAATACATTTTTCAAACTTTTTCTGTTAAAGATGAGTTTATCTAATTTACAATTTAGTCTCAGAAATCAATTTCCGACTTATAACGAAATGTGTAGACTTTTTTGAGTTAACGTATATAAAATTCAACATTCTTATGAACTCTTTCTTTTTGTGTTGGCTTTGTCTTTCTATCTGATTCAAGATAGATGAAATTTGTTAGGATTTGGATTAGTTCTGCTTGGTCTTTCATCCTTCTTCTATTGTGAAATTTGACTTCCTTCATATTTTCTTGAATCAACGTACATAGAAATGCAATTTTTACTAGACGTATTGCCTTAGAACATATTAATTGTAATTATAATACATTTTTCAAACTTTTTCTGTTAAAGATGAGTTTATCTAGTTTACAATTTAGTCTCAAAAATCAATTTCCGACTTATAACGAAATGTGTAGACTTTTTTGAGATAACGTATATAAAATTCAACATTCTTATGAACTCTTTCTTTTTGTGTTGGCTTTGTCTTTCTATTTGATTCAAGATAGATGAAATTTGTTAGGATTTGGATTAGTTCTGCTTGGTCTTTCATCCTTCTTCTATTGTGAAATTTGACTTCCTTCATATTTTCTTGAATCAACGTACATAGAAATGCAATTTTTAGTAGACGTAATGCCTTAGAACATATTATTTGTGATTACAATACATTTTTCAAACTTTTTCAGTTAAAGATGAGTAATCAATTTCCGACTTATAACGAAGTGTGTAGACTTTTTTTGAGTTAACGTATATTAAATTCAACATTTTTATGAACTCTTTCTTTTTGTGTTGGCTTTGTGTTTCTATTTGATTCAAGATAGATGAAATTTGTTAGGATTTGGATTAGTTTTGCATGGTCTTTCATCCTTTTCTATTGTGAAATTTGACTTCCTTCATATTTTCTTGAATCAACGTACATAGAAATGCAATTTTTACTAGACGTATTGCCTTAGAACATATTAATTGTAATTACAATACATTTTTCAAAATTTTTCTGTTAAAGATGAGTTTATCTAGTTTACAATTTAGTCTCAGAAATCAATTTCCGACTTATAACGAAATGTGTAGACTTTTTTGAGTTAACGTATATAAAATTCAGCATTTTAATGAACTCTTTCTTTTTATATTGGCTTTGTCTTTCTATTTGATTCAAGATAGATGAAATTTGTTAGGATTTGGATTAGTTCTGCATGGTCTTTCATCTTTCTTCTATTGTGAAAATTGACTTCCTTCATATTTTCTTGAATCAACGTACATAGAAATGCAATTTTTACTAGACGTATTGCCTTAGAACATATTAATTGTAATTACAATACATTTTTCAAACTTTTTCTGTTAAAGATGAGTTTATCTAGTTTACAATTTAGTCTCAGAAATCAATTTCTGACTTATAACCAAATGTGTAGACTTTTTTGAGTTAACGTATATAAAATTCAACATTTTTATGAACTCTTTCTTTTTGTCTTGGCTTTGTCTTTCTATTTGATTCAAGATAGATGAAATTTTTTAGGATTTGGATTAGTTCTGCATGGTCTTTCATCCTTCTTCTATTGTGAAATTAGACTTCCTTCATATTTTCTTTAATCAACGTACATAGAAATGCAATTTTTACTAGACGTATTGCCTAAGAACATATTAATTATAATTACAATACATTTTTCAAAATTTATCTTTTAAAGATGAGTTTATCTAGTTTACAATTTAGTCTCAGAAATCAATTTCCGACTTATAACGAAATGTGCAGACTTTTTTGAGTTAACGTATATAAAATTCAACAATTTTATGAACTCTTTCTTTTTGTGATGGATTTGTCTTTTTATTTGGTTCAAGATAGATGAAATTTGTTAGGATTTGGATTAGTTCTGCATGGTCTTTCATCCTTCTTCTATTGTGAAATTTGGCTTCCTTCATATTTTCTTGAATCAACGTACATAGAAATGCAATTTTCACTAAACGTATTGCCGTAGAACATATTAATTGTAATTACAATACATCATTCAAACTTTTTCTGTTAAAGATGAGTTTATCTAGTGTACAATTTAGTCTCAAAAATCAATTTCCGACTTATAACGAAATGTGTAGACTTTTTTGAGTTAACGTATATAAAATTCAACATTTTTATGAACTCTTTCTTTTTGTCTTGGCTTTGTCTTTCTATTTGATTCAAGATAGATGAAATTTGTTAGGATTTGGATTAGTTCTGCATGGTCTTTCATCTTCTATTGTGAAATTAGACTTCCTTCATATTTTCTTGAATCAACGTACATAGAAATGCAATTTTTACTAGACGTATTGCCTTAGAACATATTATTTGTAACTACAATACATTTTTCAAACTTTTTCTGTTAAAGATGAGTTTTTCTAGTTTACAATTTAGTCTCAGAAATCAATATCCGACTTATAACGAAATGTGTAGACTTTTTTGAGTTAACGTATATAAAATTCAACATTTTTATGAACTCTTTCTTTTTGTGTTGGCTTTGTCTTTCTATTCGATTCAAGATAGATGAAATTTGTTAGGATTTGGATTAGTTCTGTATGGTCTTTCATCCTTCTTCTATTGTGAAATTTGACTTCCTTCATATTTTCTTGAATCGACGTACATAGAAATGCAATTTTTACTATTAATTGTAATTACAATACAATTTCAAACTTTTTATATTAAAGATGAGTTTATCTAGTTTACAATTTAGTCTCAGAAATCAATTTCCGACTTATAACGAAATGTCTAGACTTTTTGGAGTTAAAGTATATAAAATTCAACATTTTTATGAACTCTTTCTTTTTGTGTTGGCTTTGTCTTTTTTTTTTTGATTCAAGATAGATGAAATTTATTAGGATTTGGATTAATTCTTCATGGTTTTCCATCCTTCTTCTATTGTGAAATTTGACTTCCTTCATATTTTCTTGAATCAACGTACATAGAAATGCAATTTTTACTAGACGTATTTCCTTAGAACATATTAATTGTAATTACAATACATTTTTCAAACTTTTTCTGTTAAAGATGAGTTTATCTAGTTTACAATTTAGTCTCAGAAATCAATTTCCGACTTATAACGAAATGTGTAGACTTTTTTGAGTTAACGTATATAAAATTCAACATTTTTCTGAACTCTTTCTTTTTGTGTTGGCTTTGTCTTTCTATTTGATTCAAGATAGATGAAATTTGTTAGGATTTGGATTAGTTCTGCATGGTCTTTCATCCTTCTTCTATTGTGAAATTTGACTTCCTTCATATTTTCTTGAATCAACGTACATAGAAATGCAATTTTTACCAGACGTATTGCCTTAGAACATATTAATTGTAATTATAATACATTTTTCAAACTTTATCTGTTAAAGATGAGTTTATCTAGTTTACAATTTAGTCTCAGAAATCAATTTCCGACTTATAACGAAATGTGTAGACTTTTTTGAGTTAACATATATAAAATTCAACATTTTTATGAACTCTTTCTTTTTGTGTTGGCTTTGTCTTTCTATTTGATTCAAGATAGATGAAATTTGTTAGGATTTGGATTAGTTCTGCATGGTCTTTCATTCTTCTTCTATTGTGAAATTTAACTTCCTTCATATTTTCTTGAATCAACGTACATAGAAATGCAATTTTTAGTAGACGTAATGCCTTAGAACATATTATTTCTGATTACAATACATTTTTCAAACTTTTTCATTTAAAGATGAGTTTATCTAGTTTACAATTTAGTCTCTGAAATTCCGACTTATAACGAAGTGTGTAGACTTTTTTGAGTTAACGTATATTAAATTCAACATTTTTATGAACTCTTTCTTTTTGTGTTGGCTTTGTCTTTCTATTTGATTCAAGATAGATGAAATTTGTTAGGATTTGGATTAGTTTTGCATGGTCTTTCATCCTTTTCTATTGTGAAATTTGACTTCCTTCATATTTTCTTGAATCAACGTACATAGAAATGCAATTTTTACTATATGTATTGCCTTAGAACATATTAATTGTAATTACAATACATTTTCAAACTTTTTCAGTTAAAGATTAGTTTATCTAGTTTACAATTTAGTCTCTGAAATTCCGACTTATAACGAAGTGTGTAGACTTTTTTGAGTTAACGTATATTAAATTCAACATTTTTATGAACTCTTTCTTTTTGTGTTGGCTTTGTCTTTCTATTTGATTCAAGATAGATGAAATTTGTTAGGATTTGGATTAGTTTTGCATGGTCTTTTATCCTTTTCTATTGTGAAATTTGACTTCCTTCATATTTTCTTGAATCAACGTACATAGAAATGCAATTTTTACTAGACGTATTGCCTTAGAACATATTAATTGTAATTACAATACATTTTTCAAACTTTATCTGTTAAAGATGAGTTTATCTAGTTTACAATTTAGTCTCAGAAATCAATTTCCGACTTATAACAAAATGTGTAGACTTTTTTGAGTTAACGTATATAAAATTCAACATTCTTATGAAATCTTTTTTTTTTGTGTTGGCTTTGTCTTTCTATTTGATTCAAGATAGATGAAATTTGTTAGGATTTGGATTAGTTCTGCATGGTCTTTCATCCTTCTTCTATTGTGAAATTTGACTTCCTTCATATTTTCTTGAATCAACGTACATAGAAATGCAATTTTTACTAGACGTATTGCCTTAGAACATATTAATTGTAATTATAATACATTTTTCAAAAATTTTCTATTAAAGATGAGTTTATCTAGTTTTCAATTTAGTCTTAGAAATCAATTTCCGACTTATAACGAAATTTGTAGAATTTTTTGAGTTAACGTATACAAAATTCTACATTTTTATGAACTCTTTCTTTTTGTGTTGGCTTTGTCTTTCTATTTGATTCAAGATAGATGGAATTTTTTAGGATTTCGATTAGTTCTGTATGGTCTTTCATCCTTCTTCTATTGTGAAATTTGACTTCCTTGATATTTTCTTGAATCAACGTACATAGAAATGAAATTTTTATTAGAGGTATTACCTTGTAACATATTAATTGTAATTACAATATATTTTCAAACTTTTTCTGTTAAAGATGAATTTATCTAGTATATAATTTAGTCTCAGAAATCAACTTCCGACTTATAACGAAGTGTGTAGACTATTTTGAGTTAACGCATATAAAGTTCAACATATTTATGAACTCTTTATTTTTATATTGGCTTTGTCTTTCTATCTGATTCAAGATAGATGAAATTTGTTAGGATTTGGATTAGTTCTGCTTGGTCTTTCATCCTTCTTCTATTGTGAAATTTGACTTCCTTCATATTTTCTTGAATCAACGTACATAGAAATGCAATTTTTAGTAGACGTAATGCTTTAGAACATATTATTTGTGATTACAATACATTTTTCAAACTTTTCAGTTAAAGATGAGTTTATCTAGTTTACAATTTATTCTCAGAAATCAATTTCCGACTTATAATGAAGTGTGTAGACTTTTTTTAGTTAACGTATATTAAATTCAACATTTTTATGAAATCTTTCTTTTTGTGTTGGCTTTGTCTTTCTATTTGATTCAAGATAGATGTAATTTGTTAGGATTTGGATTAGTTTTGCATGGTATTTCATCCTTTTCTATTGTGAAATTTGATTTCCTTCATATTTTCTTGAATCAACGTACATAGAAATGCAAATTTTACTAGACGTATTGCCTTAGAACATATTAATTGTAATTACAATACATTTTTCAAACTTTTTCTGTTAAAGATGAGTTTATCTAGTTTACAATTTAGTCTCAAAAATTAATTTCCGACTTATAACGAAATGTGTGGACTTTTTTGAGTTAACGTATATAAATCAACATTTTTATGAACTCTTTCTTTTTGTGTTGGCTTTGTCTTTCTATTTGATTCAAGATAGATGAAATTTGTTAGGATTTGGATTAGTTCTGCATGGTCTTTCATCCTTCTTCTATTGTGAAATTTGACTTCCTTCATATTTTCTTGAAACAACGTACATAGAAATGCAATTTTTAGTAGACGTAATGCCTTAGAACATATTATTTGTGATTACAATACATTTTTCAAACTTTTTCAGTTAAAGATGAGTTTATCTAGTTTACAATTTAGTCTCAGAAATTCCGACTTATAACGAAGTGTGTAGACTTTTTTGAGTTAACGTATATTAAATTCAACAGTTTTATGAACTCTTTCTTTTTGTGTTGGCTTTGTCTTTCTATTTGATTCAAGATAGATGAAATTTGTTAGGATTTGGATTAGTTTTGCATGGTCTTTCATCCTTTTCTATTGTGAAATTTGACTTCCTTTATATTTTCTTGAATCAACGTACATAGAAATGCAATTTTTACTAGACGTATTTCCTTAGAACATATTAATTGTAATTACAATACATTTTTCAAACTTTTTCTGTTAAAGATGAGTTTATCTAGTTTACAATTTAGTCTTAGAAATCAATTTCCGACTTATAACGAAATGTGTAGACTTTTTTGAGTTAACGTATATAAAATTCAACATTCTTATGAACTCTTTCTTTTTGTGTTGGCTTTGTCTTTCTATTTGATTCAAGATAGATGAAATTTGTTAGGATTTGGATTAGTTCTGCATGGTCTTTCATCCTTCTTCTAATGTGAAATTTGACTTCCTTCATATTTTCTTGAATCAACGTACATAGAAATGCAATTTTTACTAGACGTATTGCCTTAGAACATATTAATTGTAATTATAATACATTTTTCAAAATTTTTCTGTTAAAGATGAGTTTATCTAGTTTACAATTTAGTCTCAGAAATCAATTTCCGACTTATAACGAAATGTGTAGACTTTTTTGAGTTAACGTATATAAAATTAAACATTTTTATGAACTCTTTCTTTTTGTGTTGGCTTTGTCTTTCTATTTGATTCAAGATAAATGAAATTTGTTAGGATTTGGATTAGTTCTGCATGGTCTTTCATCCTTCTTCTATTGTGAAATTAGACATCCTTCATATTTTCATGAATCAACGTACATAGAAATGCATTTTTTACTAGACGTATTGCCTTAGAACATATTAATTGTAATTACAATATATTTTTCAAACTTTTTCTGTTAAAGATGAGTTTATCTAGTTTTCAATTTAGTCTCAGAAATCAATTTCCGACTTATAACGAAATTTGTAGAATTTTTTGAGTTAACGTATACAAAATTCAACATTTTTATGAACTCTTTCTTTTTGTGTTGGCTTTGTCTTTCTATTTGATTCAAGATAGATGAAATTTGTTAGGATTTGGATTAGTTCTGTATGGTCTTTCATCCTTCTTCTATTGTGAAATTTGACTTCCTTGATATTTTCTTGAACCAACGTGTGTCAATTTTTTCGCTAAAGAAAAAAAAACATGAGAGGAAAGAGAAACTCTGGCGAAAACGCTAGGGTTTAGTTTTTTCACGTAGGTTTCATAGTTCATCACGGATTCAATATGGTAGAAAATAATCCTAGTTCATCACGGATTCAGCAACACCAATCCTTTGCGGACAAGGTAAGGGCAAAACAAACCCTAAAACCAACAGGAGTTGATATTACTGGTTTACCTAATCCTACTCTGATTGATGGAGAACCATCCCTTGTTATACCCGCGGATTACTATGAAGAGGGTTGTAAACCCTTTCAACACAGTTTCATTGCAAGACTAAACTTCACGGGGCTGAAGTTCTTTGAGGTAAAAACTTTTTTAATATCTCAATGGCAGATTAATCCTAATTCTGTTAGGTTTATGACTATGGGAAAAGGTTTCTTTGTTATTATGCTACAAGATGAGGAAACTATGGAGAGAATCAGACGTACAAAGTGGTTTGTTCAACAGCATGAACTCAAGTTAATGGATTGGTACCCAGGTTTTGATCCTGATCGTCAAAAAACTTCCCATGCAAACGTATGGGTTCACTTTCCTGGTTTACATGCAGAACTATGGACTGAGAAGAACTTGTTATCTATGGGAAAAGTTTTAGGGACTCCTATTGTGGTTGATCAAAGAACCCTAAATCTGGAGTATGGAAACTTTGCTTCAGTTTTGGTAGATGTGGATTTTGCAAAACACATTCCAAGTAGAATTAAGATAACAGCTGGGGGGAGGACGTTTTGGCAATACTTGGATATCCCAAAATCACCTAAATTCTGTATGAAGTGCTGCATAATTGGTCACAATGATGTTGAATGTAGAAGACAATCAAAGAATGATGAGAAAACGTCTAAGGCTGATGCGAAAGGGGAGTGGCAGAATGTGCGTAATAGGAGAAACCGTAAGGGTGATGGAGCTGATGCAACCGTGGCTGTTGCTGGTGGTACAAACGCTGTTGTTGTAGGTGTTGGAGCTGTTGTAGGTGGTGTTAACGATGGTGCTATTATGGTTCATGATGTTGTTAACGGTGCAGCGGTGCTGGTGGTAATGTGGATGATGCTCTTGCTGTAGGGCACGGTGGAGATGTGGTGAATGGGGTGGTTGAAGCTGGTTTAGTGGAGAATGCTGGTGGTTTGGAGCAAACTCTTCAGCTAGAGAATGATTTAGCGAATACTGAAGCCAATCTTCATGCAGCGTCTGAAGCTTTTGAGAAGGCTAAGAAGGCGTTAGCATTGCAAAAGAGTTCGGTTATTGGGTTGTCAATGGTTGAAATTGAAACCTCATCTAAGTCAACTAAGAGTGGTGAATTGGCAAGAACTAATCACTCTAGTGACAGGAATGAGGCGAGTTCTTCTTTTACGCTGGTTGAGGCTGGTAATAAGTCTTTGCAAGACATGGTGGTTGATAATATTGAGGATATCTCAAGCTACAAAGCTGTTGCTGAAACTTCTATCGTGGTTTCTCCTAATAGGTTCAATGTTTTGAATGATGAGTTGGGTGTGGATAATGATGATGTTGAACACTTTTCTGGAGGGGGTTCGGATGCGGCAGAAAACACTTCTGGAGGTAGTTCGGATGAAGAGTTGACGCCTGAGAAAGCTTCATCAGGTGTTAAGGGTGTTAAGTGGACGGAAATACCAGTGGATATGCCAAAGAAAAGTAGAAAACCAAGCCGGGTTTTGATTAGAAGTTCTAGTTCTTCTCAACAACGTTTTAATGATTCCAAATCAGATTCGGATTCTGAAGTGAATGCTTTGGGAAACCGAGTTAGGAAGGGTGTCTCTCCTGTTTTACAAAGTAGGATTCCTAGCAAGATTCCACAAGCTATTCATAATAAAAAGAAGAGTGTTTCCTGATGAGAGTTCTATATTGGAATATTAATGGGGTGGCGAAGGTGGAAGCGGGTAGTAAGTTACGTAAATTGGTGCATGAATACAAGCTGGTAGTACTTTGTATTGCTGAGCCTAAGATTCGTTGCACTGACAATGTAATGATAAAGTTAAATTTGGCTGGTTATAATAAAAAGGTAATTCATAATTCTACTTCTAGTTCTTTGGGTAATTTGTGGATTCTTTGGGATGATTGTATTGAGGAGCCGGTGGTGATTAATATGTCTAGACAGGCCATTACGGTTAAAACTGAGGGGGTTCTTATCTCTTTTGTTCATGCTAGTTATATTCAAGTTTTTCGTAGGAGGCTTTGGAGTCAACTTGAAGCGGTTGACGTAACTACTCCTTGGTTGGTTATGGGTGATTTCAATTGTGTTCTTCGTCAAGATGAAAAGAAAGGGGGTAGGACAACTCGTCTCTCTTGTATTAATGAGTTTTCGGATTGGATGGAGGATAATAACTTGTTTGAAGCTGATTCGTTGGGGTCTAAGTTTACTTGGACCAATGGTCAGACTGGTGTTTGTAGAATTATTAGTAAGTTGGATCGTGCTATTATTAATGAACCTTGGCTGTCTAAGTTTTCGAATTGGCGGTGTAAAGCTCTTCCTAGGGAAGTTTCTGACCACTCGACTCTTATTGGTTTTCCTTTTTGTGATCCTAGGCCTAGACGTGCTCCCTTTCGTATACAGAAGATGTGGTTTTCTCATCCGGATTTTTTGAAGATGGTGGAGTTATCTTGGATGGCGCCGGTGTATGGTAATCATGGTTTTATCTTTCCTTTCAAATTGAAGCGGTTGAAGGAGGCAATTAAGTTATGGAATCAAATGGTTTTTGGTAATGTCAATGCTAGACTAAAGCAAGCAACGCTTAAGTTTGAGGTAGCTAGTAGAAATTCTGATGAAGATCCGTTTGATGTTTCAAAACTTAATAATATGAAGGATGCTCTTGTTGAGGTTCAAGATATTCAAAGGCAGCAGCATATAATGTTAAAGCAAAAATCTAGAAATCAGTGGTTGTTGGAGGGTTCTAGTAACACTTCTTTCTTTCACAACTCTATTAAAATTCGTAGAAGTGCTAATACAATCTCGGAGCTTGTTGCTGAAGATGGGAGTACTATTACTGATCCGGTTCATCTTAGTGCTCATGTGGTTTCTTACTATCAGGCTAAATTCAATGGTGAGGATAGTCAGGTAAGTGAAACTCTTTTTGATTATGATCATGATTCTATTACTGTGGAAGAGTCGCATATGTTGGATGCTATTCCTACTTGTGATGAGATTAAATATGCGGTTTTTGATTTGGGAGCTGATAGTGCGCCAGGTCCAGATGGTTTCTCGGGGTGTTTTTATAGACATTGTTGGGAGATTATTCAAAGGGATCTAATTTTAGCGGTTACTTATTGCTGGTCTTCTAAAACCGTTCCTAATGGGGTTAATTCTAGTCTTATTCTTTTTCTTGCAAAGGTTAGGGGAGCTGCTAGGTTGAAGAACTTTAGGCCGATTGGTTTAAGTAATTTCTTTTTTAATATTTTTACTAAAATCTTGGCTACTAGGCTTGGTAGGGTGTTGGGAAAGTTGGTGTCTGAAGAGCAAGTGGCTTTCATGAAGGGAAGGAATATCCATGAGAATATTAGTTTAGCTTCTGAGATGGTGAATGAATTGCACACAAAAGGAAGGACGGTAATTTGGGTTTGAAGCTTGATATCTCTCAGGCTTTTGATACAGTGAGCTGGTCTTTTGTTCTTGAGGTTTTTAGAAGGTATGGTTTTTCTGAAGATTGGTGCTCTTGGATTTGGAAAATTCTGGATTCGGCGCGTATTTCTATTCTTCTTAATGGTAGTCCAAAGGGTTATTTCAAGATTAATAGGGGTTTCCGGCAGGGGGATCCTCTATCTCCTCTTATTTTTGTTTTGATTGAGGATGTGCTTAGCCGCAACATCACTAAACTCTTTCAGAATAAGGATATGTCTTATATGGTAAAACGTAAGGGTATTGCTCCTACTCATTTATTTTTTGCTGATGATATTATGATTTTTTGCAAGGGAAATATGAAGAGTGTGAAGAATCTGGTGAAACTTTTGGAGAATTACCAACAAGCTTCTGGTCAGAGGGTTTGTAGGGAGAAGAGCAGGATCTACTTCGGTGGTGGGAATTTGAGTAGGCGCCAGACCATTGCAACTTTCTTAGGTATGGCAATATCTAACTTTCCTGATAGATATTTTGGAGTTAAGGTGATGCCGGGGATGGTTAAGTATAGTCACATCAGCAACGTTGTTGATAAGTTGAGGGATCAACTTTCGGTTCTGAAAGGTAAGATGTTATCTTTTCAAGATAGGGTTGTGCTTGTTAAGAATGTTCTTTCGAGTTATTCTATTCATAACATGGCTGTGTACAAATGGCCGGTTAAATTCACACTTCAATGTGAGCGTGTGATTCGTAATTTTCTGTGGTCGGGTGATTCTAATCTTACTAGAGCTTTTGTAGTTGGTTTTGATAAGATTTGTAGTCCTTTAAAGGAAGGTGGTCTTGGGATCACTAGCCTAAGGACTATGAATAAAGCTTTGCTGATGAAATTGTGGTGGGCTATAAAATCTTCTCGTAAGAGGTGGGCGAGGTTTTTGGAAGCCAAATTCACTTGTAGGGATGGTCGTATTAAGATGGCAGGGGTGAAATCTTCTATTCTTCCTGGTCTTTGTTGGGTTCATAAGGAGATGGTGGACAACACGAAGTGTTTTATTGGTGACGGTAGGGATACTTCTTTATTCTTTGATATATGGTATGGAAATACAGCCTTAGCTAGTGTTTTAAATCGCATGGATTTAGAAATATCATCTCGTGTTTGTGATATTATTGTGCAAGGTGATTGGAAGATTCATGGAGTTCATTCGCAACTCCTTTTAAGTGCTGGTGTGGTGCAACAGGATTTACCAAAAATTCATATGGGAGTGGATAGGAGTTTTTGGATGCCTGATTTACAAGGTAAATTTTCTGTCAAGTCAGCTAGGGAATTGATTAGGAAGAAATATCCTATTTTGAGGGAGGCGGGGTTGTTATGGAAGAGGGTGGTGCATCCTTCTTTGGCGGCTCAGAACTGGAAGTTTATTCGTGGTGCGTGTGCTACTCTTGATAAGGTACGTAGCAGATTTAAAATTCAACTTGCATCTAAATGTAGTGTGTGTCAGATTGAGGAGGAGTCTCTCCAACATATTCTTTGGAGCTGTAATTTTGCGCGTCAAGCTTGGGAGTGGATTGAAGGTATTTTCAAAATTAAACCTAATTATGATATTATTACTTCTTACCAAAAGGCAAAAAATCTTAGTGGTATTGTTAAGGATTTGTGGTTGGTAGTGAATTTGGTTGTGCGTTCAGAATTATGGTTCACTAGGAACAAAAAAGTGTATGAAAAGAAGAACCCTTGTTGGTCTTTATTTCAAAAACGTGTTTTTAGTTTGATGCAAGATTATTCAGTTCGTATGAAGAGTTATATGCATAATTCTATGGATGACTTGAGAATTCTGGAGTTTTTTAGGGTTCGGCATAGAAAGGTGAAGTTTACTGATCCCAAGGAGTGTTTTTGGTTTCCTCCTAATGATAATGAATTGCTTTTGTGCACGGATGACGCCTCAAGAGGTAATCCAGGGGTGCGGGTGCTGGTGTTGTTGCAAGGAATGCAAATTGTGAAGTGGTAGGTGCAATGTGTATTGGTTTGGGAGTTACTTCTAATTATTTGGCTGAATTGTATGGTATTATTGTGGGTATGGAGTGGGCAGTTCAGTGGGGATATGCTTGCATTGTTATTAGATCAGATTCTACAAGTGTGTTGAAGGCTTTGGAAGAAGATAACGTTCCTTGGTTTGCTAGGCAAAGATGGATGGAAGTTAAAGGTTTATATGGTTCAATTCGTTTTGAACATTCTTTTAGAGAGGCAAATTTTGCTGCTGATGCAATGGCAAAGCGTGGTTGTTTATTAGAGGATGGGGTTGGTTTTCACTTTGAAGGTCGACCAGTTTTTTTAAGTTCTATTGAGTTTCCAAATGTAATTTATTATCGTTTTAAATAGGTTTTAGGAGTTTTTTAGGGGTTTCTCTGATCCCTTTTATCCTTCACCTATCTTGTAAATATCTTTTTTATCAATATATTTTCTTGACTTAGCAAAAAAAAAAATTGAATCAACGTACATAGAAATGAAATTTTTATTAGAGGTATTACCTTGGAACATATTAATTGTATTTACAATATATTTTTCAAACTTTTTCTGTTAAAGATGAATTTATCTAGTATATAATTTAGTCTCAGAAATCAACTTCCGACTTATAACGAAGTGTGTAGACTATTTTGAGTTAACGTATATAAAGTTCAACATATTTATGAACTCTTTATTTTTGTATTGGCTTTGTCTTTCTATCTAATTCAAGATAAATGAAATTTGTTAGGATTTGGATTAGTTCTGCTTGGTCTTTCATCCTTCTTCTATTGTGAAATTTGACTTCCTTCATATTTTCTTGAATCAACGTACATAGAAATGCAATTTTTAGTTGACGTAATGCCTTAGAACATATTATTTGTGATTACAATACATTTTTCAAACTTTTTCAGTTAAAGATGAGTTTATCTAGTTTACAATTTAGTCTCAGAAATCAATTTCCGACTTATAACGAAGTGTGTAGACTTTTTTGAGTTAACGTATATTAAATTCAACATTTTTATGAACTCTTTCTTTTTGTGTTGGCTTTGTATTTCTATTCGATTCAAGATAGATGAAAATTGTTAGGATTTGGATTAGTTTTGCATGGTCTTTCATCCTTTTCTATTGTGAAATTTGACTTCCTTCATATTTTCTTGAATCAACGTACATAGAAATGCAAATTTTACTAGACGTATTGCCTTAGAACATATTAATTGTAATTACAATACATTTTTCAAACTTTTTCTGTTAAAGATGAGTTTATCTAGTTTACAATTTAGTCTCAGAAATCAATTTCCGACTTATAACGAAATGTGTAGACTTTTTTGAGTTAACGTATATAAAATTCAACATTCTTATGAACTCCTTATTTTTGTGTTGGATTTGTCTTTCTATTTGATTCAAGATAGATGAAATTTGTTAGGATTTGGATTAGTTCTGCATGGTCTTTCATCCTTCTTCTATTGTGAAATTTGACTTCCTTCATATTTTCTTGAATCAACGTACATAGAAATGCAATTTTTAGTAAACGTAATGCCTTAGAACATATTATTTGTGATTACAATACATTTTTCAAACTTTTCAGTTAAAGATGAGTTTATCTAGTTTACAATTTAGTCTCAGAAATCAATTTCCGACTTATAACGAAATGTGTAGACTTTTTTGAGTTAACGTATATAAAATTCAACATATTTATGAACTCTTTGTTTTTGTGTTGGCTTTGTCTTTCTATTTGATTCAAGATAGATGAAATTTATTAGGATTTGGATTAGTTCTGCATGGTCTTTCATCCTTCTTCTAGTGTGAAATTTGACTTCCTTCATATTTTCTTGAATCAACGTACATAGAAATGCAATTTTTACTAGACGTATAGCCTTAGAACATATTAATTGTAATTACAATACATTTTTCAAACTTTTTCTGTTAAAGATGAATTTATCTAGTTTATAATTTAGTCTCAGGAATCAATTTCCGACTTATAACGAAATGTGTAGACTTTTTTGAGTTAACGTATATAAAATTCAACATATTTATGAACTCTTTGTTTTTGTGTTGGCTTTGTCTTTCTAGTTGATTCAAGATAGATGAAATTTGTTAGGATTTGGATTAGTTCTGCATGGTCTTTCATCCTTCTTCTATTGTGAAATTTGACTTCCTTCATATTTTCTTGAATCAACGTACATAGAAATGCAATTTTTAGTAAACGTAATGCCTTAGAACATATTATTTGTGATTACAATACATTTTTCAAACTTTTCAGTTAAAGATGAGTTTATCTAGTTTACAATTTAGTCTCAGAAATCAATTTCCGACTTATAACGAAATGTGTAGACTTTTTTGAGTTAACGTATATAAAATTCAACATTCTTATGAACTCCTTCTTTTTGTGTTGGATTTGTCTTTCTATTTGATTCAAGATAGATGAAATTTGTTAGGATTTGGATTAGTTCTGCATGGTCTTTCATCCTTCTTCTATTGTGAAATTTGACTTCCTTCATATTTTCTTGAATCAACGTACATAGAAATGCAATTTTTACTAAACGTATTGCCTAAGAACATATTAATTATAATTACAATACATTTTTCAAACATTTTCTTTTAAAGATGAGTTTATCTAGTTTACAATTTAGTCTCAGAAATCAATTTCCGACTTATAACGAAATGTGTAGACTTTTTTGAGTTAACGTATATAAAATTCAACATTTTTTTGAACTCTTTCTTTTTGTGTTGGCTTTGTCTTTCTATTTGATTCAAGATAGATGAAATTTGTTAGGATTTGGATTAGTTCTACATGGTCTTTCATCCTTCTTCTATTGTGAAATTTGACTTCCTTCATATTTTCTTGAATCAACGTACATAGAAATGCAATTTTTACTAGACGTATTTCCTTAGAACATATTAATTGTAATTACAATACATTTTTCAAACTTTTTCTGTTAAAGATGAGTTTATCTAGTTTACAATTTAGTCTCAGAAATCAATTTCCAACTTATAAAGAAATGTGTAGACTTTTTTGAGTTAACGTATATCAAATTCACCATTTTTATGAACTCTTTCTTTTTATGTTGGCTTTGTCTTTCTATTTGATTCAAGATACATGAAAGTTGTTAGGATTTGGATTAGTTCTGCATGGTCTTTCATCTTTCTTCTATTGTGAAATTTGACTTCCTTCATATTTTCTTGAATCAACGTACATAGAAATGCAATTTTTACTAGACGTATTGCCTTAGAACATATTAATTGTAATTACAATACATTTTCAAACTTTTTCTGTTAAAGATGAGTTTATCTAGTTTGCAATTTAGTCTCAGAAATCAATTTCCGACTTTTTTGAGTTAACGTATATAAAATTCAACATTTTTATGAACTCTTTCTTCTTGTGTTGGCTTTGTCTTTCTATTTGATTCAAGATAGATGAAATTTGTTAGGATTTGGATTAGTTCTGCATGGTCTTTCATCTTTCTTCTATTGTGAAATTTGAATTCCTTCATATTTTCTTGAATCAACGAACATAGAAATGCAATTTTTACTAGACGTATTGCCTTAGAACATATTAATTGTAATTACAATACATTTTTCAAACTTTTTCTGTTAAAGATGAGTTTATCTAGTTTACAATTTAGTCTCAGAAATCAATTTCCGACTTATAACGAAATGTGTAGACTTTTTTGAGTTAACGTATATAAAATTCAACATTTTTATGAACTCTTTCTTTTTATGTTGGCTTTGTCTTTCTCTTTGATTCATGATAGATGAAATTTGTTAGGATTTGTATTAGTTCTGCATGGCCTTTCATCTTTCTTTTATTGTGAAATTTGACTTCCTTCATATTTTCTTGAATCAACGTACATAGAAATGCAATTTTCACTAGACGTATTGCCTTAGAACATATTAATTGTAATTACAATACATTTTTCAAACTTTTTCTGTTAAAGATGAGTTTATCTAGTTTACAATTTAGTCTCAGAAATCAATTTCCGACTTATAACGAAATGTGTAGACTTTTTTGAGTTAACGTATATAAAATTCAACATATTTATGAACTCTTTATTTTTGTGTTGGCTTTGTCTTTCTATTTGATTCAAGGTAGATGAAATTTATTAGGATTTGGATTAGTTCTGCATGGTCTTTCATCCTTCTTCTATTGTGAAATTTGACTTCCTTCATATTTTCTTGAATCAACGTACATAGAAATGCAATTTTTACTAGACGTATTGCCTTAGAACATATTAATTGTAATTATAATACATTTTTCAAAAAATTTCTGTTAAAGATGAGTTTATCTAGTTTACAATTTAGTCTCAGAAATCAATTTCCGACTCATAACGAAATGTGTAGACTTTTTTGAGTTAACGTATATAAAATTCAACATTTTTATGAACTCTTTCTTTTTGTGTTGGCTTTCTTTCTATTTGATTCAAGATAGATGAAATTTGTTAAGATTTGGATTAGTTCTGCATGGTCTTTCATCCTTCTTGTATTGTGAAATTAGACATCCTTCATATTTTCATGAATCAACGTACATAGAAATGCATTTTTTACTAGACGTATTGCCTTAGAACATATTAATTGTAATTAAAATACATTTTTCAAACTTTTTATGTTAATGATGAGTTTATCTAGTTTTCAATTTAGTCTCAGAAATCAATTTCCGACTTATAACGAAATTTGTAGAATTTTTTGAGTTAACGTATATAAAATTCAACATTTTTATGAACTCTTTCTTGTGTTGGCTTTGTCTTTCTATTTGATTCAAGATAGATGAAATTTTGTTAGGATTTGGATTAGTTCTGTATGGTCTTTCATCCTTCTTCTATTGTGAAATTTGACTTCCTTCATATTTTCTTGAATCAACGTACATAGAAATGCAATTTTTAGTAAACGTAATGCCTTAGAACATATTATTTGTGATTACAATACATTTTTCAAACTTTTCAGTTAAAGATGAGTTTATCTAGTTTACAATTTAGTCTCAGAAATCAATTCCGACTTATAACGAAGTATGTAGACTTTTTTGAGTTAACGTATATTAAATTCAACATTTTGATGAACTCTTTCTTTTTGTGTTGGCTTTGTCTTTCTATTTGATTCAAGATAAATGAAATTTGTTAGGATTAAGATTAGTTCTGCATGGTCTTTCATCCTTCTTCTATTGTGAAATTAGACATCCTTCATATTTTCATGAATCAACGTACATAGAAATGCATTTTTTACTAGACGTATTGCCTTAGAACATATTAATTGTAATTACAATATATTTTTCAAACTTTTTCTGTTAAAGATGAGTTTATCTAGTTTTCAATTTAGTCTCAGAAATCAATTTCCGACTTATAACAAAATTTGTAGATTTTTTTGAGTTAACGTATACAAAATTCAACATTTTTATGAACTCTTTCTTTTTGTGTTGGCTTTGTCTTTCTATTTGATTCAAGATAGATGAAATTTGTTAGGATTTGGATTAGTTTTTTATGGTCTTTCATCCTCCTTCTATTGTGAAATTTGACTTCCTTGATATTTTCTTGAATCAACATACATAGAAATGAAATTTTTATTAGAGGTATTACCTGGGAACATATTAATTGTAATTACAATATATTTTTCAAACTTTTTCTGTTAAAGATGAATTTATCTAGTATATAATTTAGTCTCAGAAATCAACTTCCGACTTATAACGAAGTGTGTAGACTATTTTGAGTTAACGGATATAAAGTTCAACATATTTATGAACTCTTTATTTTTGTATTGGCTTTGTCTTTCTATCTGATTCAAGATAAATGAAATTTGTTAGGATTTGGATTAGTTCTGCTTGGTCTTTCATCCTTCTTCTATTGTGAAATTTGACTTCCTTCATATTTTCTTGAATCAACGTACATAGAAATGCAATTTTTAGTATACGTAATGCCTTAGAACATATTATTTGTGATTACAATACATTTTTCAAACATTTTCAGTTAAAGATGAGTTTATCTAGTTTACAATTTAGTCTCAGAAATCAATTTCCGACTTATAACGAAGTGTGTAGACTTTTTTGAGTTATCGTATATTAAATTCAACATTTTTATGAACTCTTTCTTTTTGTGTTGGCTTTGTCTTTCTATTTGATTCAAGATAGATGAAATTTGTTAGGATTTGGATTCGTTCTGCATTGTCTTTCATCCTTCTTCTATTGTGAAACTTGACTTCCTTTATATTTTCTTCAATGAACGTACATAGAAATGCAATTTTTACTAGACGTATTTCCTTGGAACATATTAATTGTAATTACAATACATTTTTCAAACTTTTTCTGTTATGGATGAGTTTATCTAGTTTACAATTTAGTCTCAGAAATCAATTTCCAACTTATAAAGAAATGTGTAGACTTTTTTGAGTCAACGTATATAAAATTCAACATTTTTATGAACTTTTTCTTTTTATGTTGGCTTTGTCTTTCTATTTGATTCAAGATAGATGAAATTTGTTAGGATTTGGATTAGTTCTGCATGGTCTTTAATCTTTCTTCTATTGTGAAATTTGACTTCCTTCATATTTTCTTGAATCAACATACATAGAAATGCAATTTTTACTAGACGTATTGCCTTAGAACATATTAACTGTAATTACAATACATTTTTCAAACTTTTTCTGTTAAGGATGACTTTATCTAGTTTACAATTTAGTCTCAGAAATCAATTTCTGACTTATAACGAAGTGTGTAGACTTTTTTGAGTTAACGTATATTAAATTCAACATTTTTATGAACTCTTTCTTTTTGTGTTGGCTTTGTGTTTCTATTTAATTCAAGATAGATGAAATTTGCGTTGGATTCTTTCTGCATTGTCTTTCATCCTTCTTCTATTGTGAAATTTGACTTCCTTCATATTTTCTTCAATCAACGTACATAGAAATGCAATTTTTACTAGACGTATTGCCTTGGAACATATTAATTGAAATTACAATACGTTTTTCAAACTTTTTCTGTTAAAGATGAGTTTATCTAGTTTACAATTTAGTCTCAGAAATCAATTTCCAACTTATAAAGAAATGTGTAGACTTTTTTGAGTTAGGGTATATAAAATTTAATATTTTTATGAACTCTTTCTTTTTGTGTTTGCTTTGTCTTTTTATTTGATTCAAGATAGATGAAATTTGTTAGGATTTGGATTATTTCTGCATGGTCTTTCATCCTTCTTCTATTGTGAAATTTGACTTCCTTCATATTTTCTTCAATCAACGTACATAGAAATGCAATTTTTACTAGACGTATTGCCTTGGAACATATTAATTGTAATTACAATACATTTTTCAAACTTTTTCTGTTAAAGATGAGTTTATCTAGTTTACAATTTAGTCTCAGAAATCAATTTCCGACTTATAACGAAATGTGTAGACTTTTTTGATTTAACGTATATAACATTCAACATTTTTATGAACTCTTTCTTTTTATGTTGGCTTTTTCTTTCAATTTGATTCGAGATAAATGAAATTTGTTAGGATTTGGATTAGTTCTGCATGGTCTTTCATCCTTCTTCTATTGTGAAATTTGACTTCCTTCATATTTTCTTCAATCAACGTACATAGAAATGCAATTTTTACTACACGTATTGCCTTGGAACATATTAATTGTAATTACAATATATTTTTCAAACTTTTTCTGTTAAAGATGAGTTTATCTAGTTTACAATTTAGTCTCAGAAATTAATTTCTGACTTATAACGAAGTGTGTAGACTTTTTTGAGTTAACGTATATTAAATTCAACATTTTTATGAACTCTTTCTTTTTGTGCTGGCTTTGTCTTTCTATTTGATTCAAGATAGATGAAATTTGTTAGGATTTGGATTAGTTCTGCATGGTCTTTCATCCTTCTTCTATTGTGAAATTTGGCTTCCTTCATATTTTCTTGAATCAACGTACATAGAAATGCAATTTTTACTAGACGTATTGCCTTAGAACATATTAATTGTAATTACAATACATTTTTCAAACTTTTTCTGTTAAAGATGAGTTTATCTAGTTTACAATTTAGTCTCAGAAATCAATTTCTGACTTATAACCAAATGTGTAGACTTTTTTGAGTTAACGTATATAAAATTCAACATTTTTATGAACTCTTTCTTTTTGTCTTGGCTTTGTCTTTCTATTTGATTCAAGATAGATGAAATTTTTTAGGATTTGGATTAGTTCTGCATGGTCTTTCATCTTATATTGTGAAATTAGACTTCCTTCATATTTTCTTGAATCAACGTACATAGAAATGCAATTTTTACTAGACGTATTGCCTTAGAACATATTAATTGTAATTACAATACATTTTTCAAACTTTTTCTGTTAAAGATGAGTTTATCTAGTTTACAATTTAGTCTCAAAAATCAATTTCCAACTTATAACGAAATGTGTAGACTTTTTTGAGTTAACGTATATAAAATTCAACATTTTTATGAACTCTTTATTTTTGTGTTGGCTTTGTCTTTTTATTTGATTCAAGATAGATGGAATTTGTTAGGATTTGGATTAGTTCTGCATGGTCTTTCATCCTTCTTCTATTGTGAAATTTGACTTGCTTCATATTTTCTTGAATCAACGTACATAGAAATGCAATTTTTACTAGACGTATTGCCTTAGAACATATTAATTGTAATTACAATACATTTTTCAAACTTTTTCTGTTAAAGATGAGTTTATCTAGTTTACAATTTAGTCTCAGAAATCAATTTCCGACTTATAACGAAATGTGTAGATTTTTTTGAGTTAACGCTTATAAAATTCAACATTTTTATGAACTATTTCTTTTTGTGTTGGCTTTGTCTTTCTATTTGATTCAAGATAGATGAAATTTGTTAGGATTTGGATTAGTTCTGCATGGTCTTTCATCCTTCTTCTATTGTGAAATTTGACTTGCTTCATATTTTCTTGAATCAACGTACATAGAAATGCAATTTTTACTAGACGTATTGCCTTAGAACATATTAATTGTAATTACAATACATTTCTCAAACTTTTTCTGTTAAAGATGAGTTTATCTTGTTTACAATTTAGTCTCAGAAATCAATTTCCGACTTATAACGAAATGTGTAGACTTTTCTGAGTTAACGCATATAAAATTCAACATTTTTATGAACTATTTCTTTTTGTGTTGGCTTTGTCTTTCTATTTGATTCAAGATAGATGAAATTTGTTAGGATTTGGATTCGTTCTGCATGGTCTTTCATCCTTCTTCTATTGTGAAATTTGACTTGCTTCATATTTTCTTGAATCAACGTACATAGAAATGCAATTTTTACTAGACGTATTGCCTTTGAACATATTAATTGTAATTACAATACATTTTTCAAACTTTTTCTGTTAAAGATGAGTTTATCTAGTTTACAATTAAGTCTCAGAAATCAATTTCCAACTTATATAGAAATGTTTAGACTTTTTTGAGTTAATGTATATAAAATTCAACAGTTTCATGAACTCTTTCTTTTTGTGTTTGCTTTGTCTTTCTATTTGATTCAAGATAGATGAAATTTGTTAGGATTTGGATTAGTTCTGCATGGTCTTTCAAATATCTTCTATTGTGAAATTTGACTTCCTTCATATATTCTTGAATCAACGTACATAGAAATGCAATTTTTACTAGACGTATTGCCTTAGAACATATTAATTGTAATTACAATACATTTTTCAAACTTTTTCTGTTAAAGATGAGTTTATCTAGTTTACAATTTAGTCTCAGAAATCAATTTCAGATGTATAAAACAGTGTGTAGAGTTTTTTGAGTTAATGTATATTAAATTCAACATTTTTATGAACTCTTTCTTTTTGTGTTGGCTTTGTCTTTCTATTTGATTCAAGATAGATGAAATTTGTTAGGATTTGAATTAGTTCTGCATGGTCTTTCATCCTTCTTCTATTGTGAAATTTGACTTCCTTCATATTTTCTTGAATCAACGTACATAGAAATGCAATTTTTACTAGACGTATTGCCTTAGAACATATTAATTGTAATTACAATACATTTTTCAAACTTTTTATGTTAAAGATGAGTTTATCTAGTTTACAATTTAGTCTCAGAAATCAATTTCCGACTTATAACGAAGTGTGTAGACTTTTTGAATTAACGTATATAAAATTAAACATTTTTATGAAAACTTTCTTTTTGTGTTGGCTTTGTCTTTCTATTTGGTTCAAGATAGATGAATTTTTTTAGGATTTGGATTAGTTTTTCTTGGTCTCTTGTCCTTCTTCTATATGGAAATTTGACTTCCTTCATATATTCATGAATCAACGTACATAGAAATGCAATTTTTACTAGACGTACTGCCTTAGAACATATTAATTGTGATTACAATACATTTTTAAAACTTTTTCTGTTAAAGATGAGTTTATCCAGTTTACAATTTAGTTTCAGAAATCAATTTCAGATGTATAACGAAGTGTGTAGAGTGAGTTAACGTATATAAAACTCAATACTTTTATGAAGTCTTTCCTTTTGTGTTTGCTTTGTCTTTCTATTTGATTCAAGATAGATGAAATTTGTTAGGATTTGGATTAGTTCTTCTTGGTCTTTCATCGTTCTTCTATTTTGAAATTTGACTTCCTTCATATTTTCTTGAATCAACGTACATAGAAATGCAATTTTTACTAGACGTATTGCCTTAGAACATATTAATTGTAATTACAATACATTTTTCAAACTTTTTCTGTTAAAGATGAGTTTATCTAGTTTACAATTTAGTCTCGGAAATCAATTCCGAATTTTAACGAAGTGTGTAGACTTTTTGAGTTAACGTATATAAAATTCAACATTTTTATGAACACTTTGTTTTTGTGTTGTCTTTGTCTTTCTTTTTGATTCAAGATAGATGAAATTTGTTAGGATTTGGATTAGTTCTGCTTGGTCTCTTGTCCTTCTTCTATAGTGAAATTTGACTTCCTTCATATTTTCTTGAATCGACGTACATAAAAATGCAATTTTTACTAGATGTATTACCTTAGAACATATTAATTGTGATTACAATACATTTTTCAAACTTTTTCTGTTAAAATTGAGTTTATCTAGTTTACAGTTTAGTCACAGAAATCAGTTTCCGACTTATAACGAAGAGTGTAGACTTTTTTGAGTTAACGTATATAAGATTCAACATTTTTATGAAATCTTTCTTTTTGTGTTAGCTTTGTTTTTCTATTTGATTCAAGATAGATGAAATTTGTTAGGATTTGGATTAGTTCTGCATGGTCTTTCATCCTTCTTCTATTGTGAAATTTGACTTCCTTCATATTTTCTTGAATCAACGTACATAGAAATGCAATTTTTAGTAAACGTAATGCCTTAGAACATATTATTTGTGATTACAATACATTTTTCAAACTTTTCAGTTAAAGATGAGTTTATCTAGTTTACAATTTAGTCTCAGAAATCAATTTCCGACTTATAACGAAATGTGTAGACTTTTTTGAGTTAACGTATATAAAATTCAACATATTTATGAACTCTTTGTTTTTGTGTTGGCTTTGTCTTTCTATTTGATTCAAGATAGATGAAATTTATTAGGATTTGGATTAGTTCTGCATGGTCTTTCATCCTTCTTCTAGTGTGAAATTTGACTTCCTTCATATTTTCTTGAATCAACGTACATAGAAATGCAATTTTTACTAGACGTATAGCCTTAGAACATATTAATTGTAATTACAATACATTTTTCAAACTTTTTCTGTTAAAGATGAATTTATCTAGTTTATAATTTAGTCTCAGGAATCAATTTCCGACTTATAACGAAATGTGTAGACTTTTTTGAGTTAACGTATATAAAATTCAACATATTTATGAACTCTTTGTTTTTGTGTTGGCTTTGTCTTTCTAGTTGATTCAAGATAGATGAAATTTGTTAGGATTTGGATTAGTTCTGCATGGTCTTTCATCCTTCTTCTATTGTGAAATTTGACTTCCTTCATATTTTCTTGAATCAACGTACATAGAAATGCAATTTTTAGTAAACGTAATGCCTTAGAACATATTATTTGTGATTACAATACATTTTTCAAACTTTTCAGTTAAAGATGAGTTTATCCAGTTTACAATTTAGTCTCAGAAATCAGCTTCCGACTTATAACGAAATGTGTAGACTTTTTTGATTTAACGTATATAAAATTCAACATATTTATGAACTCTTTGTTTTTGTGTAGGCTTTGTGTTTCTATTTGATTCAAGGTAGATGAAATTTATTAGGATTTGGATTTGTTCTGCATGGTCTTTCATCCTTCTTCTAGTGTGAAATTTGACTTCATATTTTCTTGAATCGACGTACATAGAAATGCAATTTTTACTAGATGTATTGCCTTAGAACATATTAATTGTAATTACAATACATTTTTCAAACATTTTCTGTTAAAGATGAGTTTATCTAGTTTATATTTTAGTCCCAGAAATCAATTTTCGACTTATAACGAAATGTGTAGACTTTTTTGAGTTAACGTATATAAAATTCAACATATTTATGAACTCTTTGTTTTTGTGTTGGCTTTGTCTTTCTAGTTGATTCAAGATAGATGAAATTTTTTAGGATTTGGATTAGTTCTGCATGGTCTTTCATCCTTCTTCTAGTGTGAAATTTGACTTCCTTCATATTTTTATTGAATCGACGTACATAGAAATGCAATTTTTACTAGACGTATTGCCTTAGAACATATTAATTGTAATTACAATACATTTTTCAAACTTTTTATGTTAAAGATGAGTTTATCTAGTTTACAATTTAGTCTCAGAAATCAATTTCCGACTTATAACGAAATGTGTAGACTTTTTTGAGTTAACGTATATAAAATTCAACATTCTTATGAACTCCTTCTTTTTGTGTTGGATTTGTCTTTCTATTTGATTCAAGATAGATGAAATTTGTTAGGATTTGGATTAGTTCTGCATGGTCTTTCATCCTTCTTCTATTGTGAAATTTGACTTCCTTCATATTTTCTTGAATCAACGTACATAGAAATGCAATTTTTAGTAAACGTAATGCCTTAGAACATATTATTTGTGATTACAATCATTTTTCAAACTTTTCAGTTAAAGATGAGTTTATCTAGTTTACAATTTAGTCTCAGAAATCAATTTCCGACTTATAACGAAATGTGTAGACTTTTTTGAGTTAACGTATATAAAATTCAACATATTTATGAACTCTTTGTTTTTGTGTTGGCTTTGTCTTTCTATTTGATTCAAGATAGATGAAATTTGTTAGGATTTGGATTAGTTCTGCATGGTCTTTCATCCTTCTTCTAGTGTGAAATTTGACTTCCTTCATATTTTCTTGAATCAACATACATAGAAATGCAATTTTTACTAGACGTATAGCCTTAGAACATATTAATTGTAATTACAATACATTTTTCAAACTTTTTCTGTTAAAGATGAATTTATCTAGTTTATAATTTAGTCTCAGGAATCAATTTCCGACTTATAACGAAATGTGTATACTTTTTTGAGTTAACGTATATTAAATTCAACATATTTATGAACTCTTTGTTTTTGTGTTGGCTTTGTCTTTCTAGTTGATTCAAGATAGATGAAATTTGTTAGGATTTGGATTAGTTCTGCATGGTCTTTCATCCTTCTTCTATGGTGAAATTTGACTTCCTTCATATTTTCTTGAATCAACGTACATAGAAATGCAATTTTTAGTAAACGTAATGCCTTAGAACATATTATTTGTGATTACAATACATTTTTCAAACTTTTCAGTTAAAGATGAGTTTATCTAGTTTACAATTTAGTCTCAGAAATCAATTTCCGACTTATAACGAAATGTGTAGACTTTTTTGAGTTAACGTATATAAAATTCAACATATTTATGAACTCTTTATTTTTGTGTTGGCTTTGTCTTTCTATTTGATTCAAGGTAGATGAAATTTATTAGGATTTGGATTAGTTCTGCATGGTCTTTCATCCTTCTTCTATTGTGAAATTTGACTTCCTTCATATTTTCTTGAATCAACGTACATAGAAATGCAATTTTTACTAGACGTATTGCCTTAGAACATATTAATTGTAATTATAATACATTTTTCAAAAAATTTCTGTTAAAGATGAGTTTATCTAGTTTACAATTTAGTCTCAGAAATCAATTTCCGACTCATAACGAAATGTGTAGACTTTTTTGAGTTAACGTATATAAAATTCAACATTTTTATGAACTCTTTCTTTTTGTGTTGGCTTTGTCTTTCTATTTGATTCAAGATAGATGGAATTTTTTAGGATTTGGATTAGTTCTGCATGTTCTTTCATCCTTCTTCTATTGTGAAATTTGACTTGCTTCATATTTTCTTGAATCAACGTACATAGTAATGCAATTTTTACTAGAAGTATTGCATTAGAACATATTAATTGTAATTACAATACATTTCTCAAACTTTTTATGTTAAGGATGAGTTTATCTAGTTTACAATTTAGTCTCAGAAATCAATTTCCAACTTATAAAAAATGTGTAGACTTTTTTGAGTTAACGTATATAAAATTCAACATTTTCATGAACTCTTTCATTTGTTTTGGCTTTGTCTTTATATTTGATTCAAGATAGATGAAATTTGTTAGGATTTGGATTAGTTCTGCATGGTCTTTCAAATTTCTTCTATTGTGAAATTTGACTTCCTTCATATTTTCTTGTATCAACGTACATAAAAATGCAATTTTTACTAGGCGTATTGCCTTAGAACATATTAATTGTAGTTACAACACATTTTTCAAACTTTATCTGTTAAGGATGAGTTTATCTAGTTTACAATTTAGTCTCAGAAATCAATTTCCGACTCATAACGAAATGTGTAGACTTTTTTGAGTTAATGTATATAAAATTCAACATTTTTATGAACTCTTTCTTTTTGTGTTGGCTTTGTCTTTCTATTTGATTCAAGATAGATGGAATTTGTTAGGATTTGGATTAGTTCTGCATGTTCTTTCATCCTTCTTCTATTGTGAAATTTGACTTGCTTCATATTTTCTTGAATCAACGTACATAGTAATGCAATTTTTACTAGAAGTATTGCATTAGAACATATTAATTGTAATTACAATACATTTCTCAAACTTTTTATGTTAAGGATGAGTTTATCTAGTTTACAATTTAGTCTCAGAAATCAATTTCCAACTTATAAAAAATGTGTAGACTTTTTTGAGTTAACGTATATAAAATTCAACATTTTCATGAACTCTTTCTTTTTGTGTTTGCTTTGTCTTTCTATTTGATTCAAGATAGATGAAATTTGTTAGGATTTGGATTAGTTCTGCATGGTCTTTCATCTTTCTTTTATTGTGAAATTTGACTTCCTTCATATTTTCTTGAATCAACGTACATAGAAATGCAATTTTTACTAGACGTACTGCCTTAGAACATATTAATTGTAATTACAATACATTTCTCAAACTTTTTCTGTTAAAGATGAGTTTATCTAGTTTACAATTTAGTCTCAGAAATCAATTTCCGACTTATAACGAAATGTGTAGACTTTTTTGAGTTAACGTATATAAAATTCAACATTTTTATGAACTCTTTCTTTTTGTGTTTGCTTTGTCTTTCTATTTGATTCAAGATAGATGAAATTTGTTAGGATTTGGATTAGTTCTGCATGGTCTTTCATCCTTCTTCTATTGTGAAATTTGACTTCCTTCATATTTTCATGAATCAACGTACATAGAAATGCAATTTTTACTAGACGTATTGCCTTAGAACATATTAATTGTAATTACAATACATTTTTCAAACTTTTTCTGTTAAAGATGAGTTTATCTAGTTTACAATTTAGTCTCAGAAATCAATTTCCGACTTATAACGAAATGTGTAGACTTTTTTGAGTTAACATATATAAAATTCAACATTTTTATGAACTCTTTCTTTTTGTGTTGGATTTGTCTTTGTATTTGATTCAAGATAGATGAAATTTGTTAGGATTTGGATTAGTTCTACATGGTCTTTCATCCTTCTTCTATTGTGAATTTTGACTTCCTTCATATTTTGTTGAATCAACGTACATAGAAATGCAATTTTTAGTAGAAATAATGCCTTAGAACATATTATTTGTGATTACAATACATTTTTCAAACTTTTTCAGTTAAAGATGAGTTTATCTAGTTTACAATTTAGTCTCAGAAATCAATTTCCGACTTATAACAAAGTGTGTAGACTTTTTTGAGTTAACGTATATTAAATTCAACATCTTTATGAACTCTTTCTTTTTGTGTTGGCTTTGTCTTTCTATTTGATTCAAGATAGATGAAATTTTTTAGGATTTGGATTAGTTTTGCATGGTATTTCATCCTTTTCTATTGTGAAATTTGACTTCCTTCATATTTTCTTGAATCAACGTACATAGAAATGCAATTTTTACCAGATGTATTGCCTTAGAACATATTAAATGTAATTACAATACATTTTTCAAACTTTTTCTGTTAAAGATGAGTTTATCTAGTTTACAATTTAGTCTCAGAAATCAATTTCCAACTTATAACGAAATGTGTAGACTTTTTTGAGTTAACATATATAAAATTCAACATTTTTATGAACTCTTTCTTTTTGTGTTGGCTTTGTCTTTCTATTTGATTCAAGATAGATGAAATTTGTTAGGATTTGGATTAGTTCTACATGGTCTTTCATCCTTCTTCCATTGTGAAATTTGACTTCCTTCATATTTTCATGAATCAACGTACATAGAAATGCAATTTTTACTAGACGTATTGCCTTAGAACATATTAATTGTAATTACAATACATTTTTCAAACTTTTTATGTTAAAGATGAGTTTATCTAGTTTACAATTTAGTCTCAGAAATCAATTTCCGACTTATAACGAAATGTGTAGACTTTTTTGAGTTAACGTATATAAAATTCAACATTCTTATGAACTCCTTCTTTTTGTGTTGGATTTGTCTTTCTATTTGATTCAAGATAGATGAAATTTGTTAGGATTTGGATTAGTTCTGCATGGTCTTTCATCCTTCTTCTATTGTGAAATTTGACTTCCTTCATATTTTCTTGAATCAACGTACATAGAAATGCAATTTTTAGTAAACGTAATGCCTTAGAACATATTATTTGTGATTACAATACATTTTTCAAACTTTTCAGTTAAAGATGAGTTTATCTAGTTTACAATTTAGTCTCAGAAATCAATTTCCGACTTATAACGAAATGTGTAGACTTTTTTGAGTTAACGTATATAAAATTCAACATATTTATGAACTCTTTGTTTTTGTGTTGGCTTTGTCTTTCTATTTGATTCAAGATAGATGAAATTTATTAGGATTTGGATTAGTTCTGCATGGTCTTTCATCCTTCTTCTAGTGTGAAATTTGACTTCCTTCATATTTTCTTGAATCAACGTACATAGAAATGCAATTTTTACTAGACGTATAGCCTTAGAACATATTAATTGTAATTACAATACATTTTTCAAACTTTTTCTGTTAAAGATGAATTTATCTAGTTTATAATTTAGTCTCAGGAATCAATTTCCGACTTATAACGAAATGTGTAGACTTTTTTGAGTTAACGTATATAAAATTCAACATATTTATGAACTCTTTGTTTTTGTGTTGGCTTTGTCTTTCTAGTTGATTCAAGATAGATGAAATTTGTTAGGATTTGGATTAGTTCTGCATGGTCTTTCATCCTTCTTCTATTGTGAAATTTGACTTCCTTCATATTTTCTTGAATCAACGTACATAGAAATGCAATTTTTAGTAAACGTAATGCCTTAGAACATATTATTTGTGATTACAATACATTTTTCAAACTTTTCAGTTAAAGATGAGTTTATCCAGTTTACAATTTAGTCTCAGAAATCAGCTTCCGACTTATAACGAAATGTGTAGACTTTTTTGATTTAACGTATATAAAATTCAACATATTTATGAACTCTTTGTTTTTGTGTAGGCTTTGTGTTTCTATTTGATTCAAGGTAGATGAAATTTATTAGGATTTGGATTTGTTCTGCATGGTCTTTCATCCTTCTTCTAGTGTGAAATTTGACTTCATATTTTCTTGAATCGACGTACATAGAAATGCAATTTTTACTAGATGTATTGCCTTAGAACATATTAATTGTAATTACAATACATTTTTCAAACATTTTCTGTTAAAGATGAGTTTATCTAGTTTATATTTTAGTCCCAGAAATCAATTTTCGACTTATAACGAAATGTGTAGACTTTTTTGAGTTAACGTATATAAAATTCAACATATTTATGAACTCTTTGTTTTTGTGTTGGCTTTGTCTTTCTAGTTGATTCAAGATAGATGAAATTTTTTAGGATTTGGATTAGTTCTGCATGGTCTTTCATCCTTCTTCTAGTGTGAAATTTGACTTCCTTCATATTTTTATTGAATCGACGTACATAGAAATGCAATTTTTACTAGACGTATTGCCTTAGAACATATTAATTGTAATTACAATACATTTTTCAAACTTTTTCTGTTAAAGATGAGTTTATCTAGTTTACAATTTAGTCTCAGAAATCAATTTCCGACTTATAACGAAATGTGTAGACTTTTTTGAGTTAACGTATATAAAATTCAACATTTTTATGAACTCTTCTTTTTGTGTTGGATTTGTCTTTCTATTTGATTCAAGATAGATGAAATTTGTTAGGATTTGGATTAGTTCTGCATGGTCTTTCATCCTTCTTCTATTGTGAAATTTGACTTCCTTCATATTTTCTTGAATCAACGTACATAGAAATGCAATTTTTAGTAAACGTAATGCCTTAGAACATATTATTTGTGATTACAATACATTTTTCAAACTTTTCAGTTAAAGATGAGTTTATCTAGTTTACAATTTAGTCTCAGAAATCAATTTCCGACTTATAACGAAATGTGTAGACTTTTTTGAGTTAACGTATATAAAATTCAACATATTTATGAACTCTTTGTTTTTGTGTTGGCTTTGTCTTTCTATTTGATTCAAGATAGATGAAATTTATTAGGATTTGGATTAGTTCTGCATGGTCTTTCATCCTTCTTCTAGTGTGAAATTTGACTTCCTTCATATTTTCTTGAATCAACGTACATAGAAATGCAATTTTTACTAGACGTATAGCCTTAGAACATATTAATTGTAATTACAATACATTTTTCAAACTTTTTCTGTTAAAGATGAATTTATCTAGTTTATAATTTAGTCTCAGGAATCAATTTCCGACTTATAACGAAATGTGTATACTTTTTTGAGTTAACGTATATTAAATTCAACATATTTATGAACTCTTTGTTTTTGTGTTGGCTTTGTCTTTCTAGTTGATTCAAGATAGATGAAATTTGTTAGGATTTGGATTAGTTCTGCATGGTCTTTCATCCTTCTTCTATGGTGAAATTTGACTTCCTTCATATTTTCTTGAATCAACGTACATAGAAATGCAATTTTTAGTAAACGTAATGCCTTAGAACATATTATTTGTGATTACAATACATTTTTCAAACTTTTCAGTTAAAGATGAGTTTATCTAGTTTACAATTTAGTCTCAGAAATCAATTTCCGACTTATAACGAAATGTGTAGACTTTTTTGAGTTAACGTATATAAAATTCAACATATTTATGAACTCTTTGTTTTTGTGTTGGCTTTGTCTTTCTATTTGATTCAAGGTAGATGAAATTTATTAGGATTTGGATTAGTTCTGCATGGTCTTTCATCCTTCTTCTATTGTGAAATTTGACTTCCTTCATATTTTCTTGAATCAACGTACATAGAAATGCAATTTTTACTAGACGTATTGCCTTAGAACATATTAATTGTAATTACAATACAGTTTTCAAACTTTTTATGTTAAAGATGAGTTTATCTAGTTTACAATTTAGTCTCAGAAATCAATTTCCGACTTATAACGAAATGTGTAGACTTTTTTAAGTTAACATATATAAAATTCAACATTTTTATGAACTCTTCTTTTTGTGTTGGCTTTGTCTTTCTATTTGATTCAAGATAGATGAAATTTGTTAGGATTTGGATTAGTTCTGCATGGTCTTTCATCCTTTTTCTATTGTGAAATTTGACTTCCTTCATATTTTCTTGAATCAACGTACATAGAAATGCAATTTTTACTAGACGTATTGCCTTAGAACATATTAATTGTAATTACAATACATTTTTCAAACTTTTTCTGTTAAAGATGAGTTTATCTAGTTTACAATTTAGTCTCAGAAATCAATTTCCGACTTATAACGAAATGTGTAGACTTTTTTGAGTTAACGTATATAAAATTCAACATATTTATGAACTCTTTGTTTTTGTGTTGGCTTTGTCTTTATATTTGATTCAAGATAGATGAAATTTGTTAGGATTTGGATTAGTTCTGCATGGTCTTTCATCCTTCTTCTAGTGTGAAATTTGACTTCCTTCATATTTTCTTGAATCGACGTACATAGAAATGCAATTTTTACTAGATGTATTGCCTTAGAACATATTAATTGTAATTACAATACATTTTTCAAACTTTTTCTGTTAAAGATGAGTTTATCCAGTTTACAATTTAGTCTCAGAAATCAGCTTCCGACTTATAAAGAAATGTGTAGACTTTTTTGAGTTAACGTATATAAAATTCAACATATTTATGAACTCTTTGTTTTTGTGTAGGCTTTGTGTTTCTATTTGATTCAAGATAGATGAAATTTGTTAGGATTTTGATTTGTTCTGCATGGTCTTTCATCCTTCTTCTATTGTGAAATTTGACTTCCTTCATATTTTCTTGAATCAACGTACATAGAAATGCAATTTTTACTAGACGTATTGCCTTAGAACATATTAATTGTAATTACTATACATTTTTCAAACTTTTTCAGTTAAAGATGAGTTTATCTAGTTTACAATTTAGTCTCAGAAATCAATTTCCGACTTATAACGAAATGTGTAGAGTTTTTTGAGTTGACGTATATAAAATTCAACATTTTTATGAACTCTTTCTTTTTGTATTGGATTTGTCTTTCTATTTGATTCAAGATAGATGAAATTTGTTAGGATTTGGATTAGTTTTTCATGGTCTTTCAACCTTCTTCTATTGTGAAATTTGACTTCCTTCATATTTTCTTGAATCAACGTACATAGAAATGCAATTTTTAGTAGACGTAATGTTTTTTTTTGATAAGTCAAAAATTATATTGCAAGAAACGATATTTACAAGATAGTTTAGGAGAAAAGAGGTCATAGAAACCCCAAAAACTCACACAAACTATTTAAAACGATAATAAGTTACATTTGGAAACTCAATTGAACTTAAGAAATCTGGTCTTCCCTCAAAGTGAATACCTACTCCTTCTTCTAACAAACAACCACGCTTAGCCATTCCATCCGCAGCAAAATTCGCTTCACGAAAAGTGTGAACAAACCGAATAGCACCATATAAACCCTTAGCATTCAGCCATCTTTGTGTAGCAAACCATGGAACATTATCCTCCTCCAAAGCCTTCAGCACCGAAGAAGAGTCTGATCTAATCAACAAACGATCATAACCCCATTGAATTGCCCATTCAAGACAAACAATAATACCATATAACTCAGCCATATAGTTAGTCGCAATTCCTAAGCCAATACACATTGCCCCAACCACTTCCAAACTCGCATTTCTAGCCACAACACCAGCCCCTGCCACTCCCGGGTTTCCTCTTGAGGCACCATCAGTACACAACATCAATTCATTGTTATTAGGAGGCGTCCAATAACACTCCTTTGGATCTGAAATCTTCACTTTCCTATGCTTAACACGAAAGAAATCCAAAATTCTCAATTCTGCTACCGTATTGTACATAAAACTCTTCATTCTAGCTGAGTATTCATGCATCAAATTGAACACTCTTTTTTGGAAAAAGGACCAGCAAGGAACTTTCTTCTCATATACCTTCTTATTTCTAGTGAACCAAAGTTCAGATCGCACAACCAAATTTGCTACCAGCCACAAATCCCGAACAATGCCACTTTGAAGCCTAGCTCCATTGTAAGACGTGATCAAATCATAATGAGGTTTTATATTGAAAATACCTGCTATCCAGTTCCAAGCTTTTTGCGCAAAACTACAGCTCCAGAGGACGTGCTGAAGTGTCTCCTCTTCAATATGACAAACGCTGCACCTAGAAGCCAATTGAATCTTAAACCTGCTGCGAACTTTATCAAGAGTTGCACACGCTCCCCGAACAAACTTCCAATTTTGAGCCGCCAAAGAAGGATGCACAACTTTCCTCCACAATAGCGAAGCTTCTTTCATAGTAGGGAACTTCTTTCTAATCAAATCTCTAGCTGACTTAACTGAAAACACACCCTTCATATCAGGCATCCAAATCCTCTTGTCCCTCCCACTACAAAGCGTTGGCAAATTCTCCATAACCACACCAGCACTAACAAGATCTTGCAAGTGAGCTCCTTGCAACAGCCAATTACCATGAGAAATAATATCACAAACCCGACCTGATCTGTCCAAGTCTGAACGATTAAGAACACTTGCCAAAGTCTCACTTCCATACCACACATCATAGAAAAGAGACGTATTCCTCCCATCTCCAATGATGCATTTTGTATTATTCACAACTTCCTTATGAACCCAACGAATTCCAGGAAGAATAGAAGATTTTACACCAGCCATCTTGAGACGCCCATCCCTGCAAGTGAATTTAGACTCCAAAAAACGAGCCCACCTCTTAGAAGAATATTTAATAGACCACCAAAGCTTCATAAGCAAAGCCTTGTTCATAGTTTTTAAACTAGTGATTCCAAGACCACCCTCCTCCACAGGACTGCACAGTTTATCAAAACCAACCACAAAAGCTCTAGAAAGATTTGAATCACCCGACCAAAGGAAATTACGGATCACACGCTCACTTTGCTGAATGAATTTCACCGGCCACTTATACACAAACATATTATGAATGGAATAACTCGAAAGAACATTTTTAACTAGAACAACTCTGTCTTGAAAAGAAAGCATCTTACCTTTCAGAACCGAAAGTTGCTCTTTAAGCTTATCCACCACATTGCTAATATGATGATATCTCACCGCACCAGGCATAACTTTCACCCCCAAATAACGATCAGGAAAATGCGTAACTTCCATCCCTAGAAAAGCAGCAATGGTTTGACGTCTACTCAAAGAGCCACCACCAAAGTAAATTTTGCTCTTCTCTCTACAAACACGCTGACCTGAAGCTTGCTGATAAGAATCAAGCAACTTCACCAAACTTCTCAAGCTCTTCATATTTCCCTTGCAAAAAATCATAATATCATCAGCAAAGAATAAATGAGTTGGAGCAATACCATTACGCCTAACCAGGTGAGACATATCCTTGTTTTGAAAAAGTTTTGTGATGTTTCTACTAAGAACATCCTCAATCAAAACAAAAATAAGAGGCGAAAGAGGATCCCCCTGACGCAACCCTCTATTAATTTTGAAAAAACCTTCCGGGCTACCATTGAGCAGAATAGATATGCGCGATGACTCCAGAATTTTCTGAATCCACAAACACCAATCCTCAGAAAAACCATATCTTCTAAACACCTCCATAATGAAAGACCAATTAACAGTATCAAAAGCTTGAGAAATATCAAGCTTCAGGCCCAAATTACCATCCTTCCTTTTGATGTGCAGCTCATTCACCATCTCAGAAGCCAAACTAATATTCTCATGAATATTCCTACCTTTCATAAAAGCCACCTGCTCCTCTGACACTAACTTATCCAACACCCGACCAAGTCTAGTAGCCAGAATTTTAGTGAAAATCTTGAAGAAGAAATTGCTTAGACCGATAGGTCTATATTTCCTCAAGCTATCCGCACCTCTAACCTTAGCAATCAAAATAATTAGGCTAGAATTCGAACCCTTCGGAATTGACTTAGAAGTCCAAGCATAAACAATAGCCGAATGAAGATCCTGCTGAATTATATCCCAACAGTGTCTATAAAAACACCCTGAGAAACCATCTGGACCCGGAGCACTATCCGCACCTAAATCAAAAACTGCTGATTTAATTTCATCCAAAGAAGGAATGGCATCTAACATCTGCTTATCAGTCATAGAAATGGACTCATGCTCATAATCAAAGAGATTATCCTCAATAGGAAGCTCCACACCATTGAACTTCGACTCATAATAAGAAACCACATGGTCACGAAGCTGAATAGGCTCTGAGATAGTCACACCATCTTCAGTAACCAACTCCGAGATTGTATTTGTGCTCCTTCGAATGTTTATATTGCTGTGAAAAAAAGAAGTGTTACTAGAACCCTCCAAAATCCACCTATTACGAGCCTTTTGTTTCAACATAGTAAGATGTTGCATACGAACATCTTGAACCGCCACCAGAGAATCCTTCATAATGTTCAATTTAGAAGTATTAAAAGGATCCTCATCAGAATTCCTACAAGCCACTTCAAACTTAAGTTGAGCTTGTTTCAGCCTAGCATTCACATTTCCAAAGACCGTTTGATTCCACAATTTGATTGCCTCCTTCAACCTTCTCAATTTATAAGGAAAAATAAAATCCAAATTACCATAAACCGGAGACTTCCAAGAATCTTCCACCATTCTCAAGAAATCAGGATGAGAAAACCACATTTTTTGGATACGAAAAGGAGCACGCCTAGGCCTCGGAGCAAGGAAAGGAAACCCAATAAGCGTCGAATGATCAGAAACTTCCCTAGGAAGAGCTTTACACCGCCAATTCGAAAACTTAGCTAACCAAGGCTCATTGATAATAGCACGATCCAATTTACTAAGAATTCTACCAACACCAGATTGACCATTAGTCCAAGTAAACTTAGACCCCAAAGAATCTGCTTCAAAAAGATCATTATCCTCCATCCAATCAGAAAACTCATTAATGCAAGAGACACAAACCTCACGGCCTCCCTTCTTTTCATCTTGACGAAAAACACAGTTGAAATCTCCCATTATCAGCCAAGGAGTTGTAGTATCCCCAGCTGAAAGTTGAGACCATAATCTTCTTCGAAAAACTTGAATATAACTAGCATGAACAAAAGAGATTAAAACCCCCTCAGTTCTAACAGTAATTGCTTGCCTAGTCATATTAACCACCTCTGGCTCTTCAATATTAGCACTCCACAGGATCCAAAGATTCCCAATATTATGCATAGAAGAATTATGAACAACCTTCCTCATAAAACCAGTTAAATTTAACTTACAAATTACCTTGTCAGAGAACTTAATCTTTGGCTCAGCAACACAAAGAATCTCCGGCTTCAGATCATGAACAAGTTCACGTAACTTCTGCCCAGCCTCCACCTTTGCCACCCCATTGATATTCCAATAGAGCACACGCATTAGGAAACTATATTCTTTGAATTATTACTAGCATCAGGAATCCTATCAGAATTCCGTTTAAGTATAACTGGGGAGAATCCCTTTCTAACTCGAATTCCCAAATCATTGATCTCAGTTTCCGAATCAGACTTGGACTCCTTATTTGTACTTTGTTGAGAAGTACTTTTCTGATCATTAGAAATCCGAATCCTAACAGGTTTCCTTGATTTCTTTGGCTTCTCCACGGGTATGTCAGACCATTTAGACCCCCTAACACCTGACGAAGCCTTCTCTGGAGTGATTTCTTCATCTGAACTCTCCTCCCTTTGCTCATTGGAATGCTGCACAGAATCCAACCCCAACTCAGCAGACAAAACATTGAATTTATTAGGAGAAAGCACACAATCATTCTCATTAATAGCTTTGTAGCGAGACAAATTCTCAATATTTTCCACCACAACATCCCATCCCTTCCTTCCTGAAGTTTCAAAAGGAGCAGAAGAAGAGCTAGCATTAGTCTTATCAGTGATAGAGTGATTAGTTCTAGCCAATTCACCACTCCCTACTGACTTAGCTGAGGTTCCAATTTCACCCACTGGTAACCTACTAGCTAATACTCCTTTCTCAGCTAACGCCTGTTTTGCTTTCTCTAAAGCTACAGACGCTGCATGAAAAACAGCTTCAGAAGAAGCTAGCTCATTCTCAAGCTGATTGGTTTCCTCCACACCAATAGCATTCTCCTCTACTTCACCTGGTAACACAGCAAGAACACCATCTTGTTCCGCATTTTTTGAAGCATCATGCTCCGCATCTTTTGAAGCATTATCACCACCAGGAAAGTTCTCAGCATTCTTTCCTTTACGCTGCCTCCTATTCCTAGCAGTTTGCCAGCCTTTGGAAGAATCTCCCTTTGCTGTAGTATCAGCCTTTGAAGAGTTATCATCACCCTTTGTTTGCCTCCTGCACTCATCATCATTGTGCCCAATAATGCAGCACTTCATACAGAATTTTGGAGCCCGTGGAATCTCCAAGTATTGCCAGAAAGTACGTCCCCCAGCTGTAATCTTGATTCTGCTAGGAATGTGCTTCGCAAAATCCACATCCACCAAAACTGAGGCAAAGTTACCATATTCTAGATTAAGAGTTCCCTGATCAACTACAATGGGAGTGCCTAATACCTTCCCCATAGATAACAAGTTCTTCTCTGTCCATAGTTCTGCATGGAGACCTGGAAAGTGAACCCATACGTTTGCATGGGAATTTTTTTGACGTTCAGGATCAAAAACTGGGTACCAATCCATCAGTTTGAGCTCATGTTGATTTACATACCATTTAGTGCGTCGAATCCTCTCTTTTGTTTCAGCATCATGTAACATAACCACGAAAAATCCTTTACTCATAGTCATAAACCTTGCTGAGCTAGGGTTTATCTTCCATTGATTAACCAAGCTGGATTTCACTTCCACAAACTTCAATCCCGTGAAGTTCAGACGTGCAATAAAACTATGCTCAAAGGGTTTACATCCTTCTTGATAAAAATCAGCTGGAATAATAAGAGAAGGCTCTCCATCAATCAGAGTAGGGTTTGGCAAGCTATTAATATCCACACACGTAGGCTGCAAAGTCTGTTTTCCTTTTACTTTATCCGCAAAAGATTGTTGCTGGGAAATAACCCTAGAAGAAGTTACTTGTGTTTCCTCAACCATGATGATCAGATTGAAAAAACGTTAAGAAAACTTGAAAAAAA
>NW_020648304.1:57202-68570 GCF_003573695.1 Papaver somniferum
AAAAAAAAAAAAAAAAAAAGCCCTAGAGAAATCGCCAAACTTTCTCTTTCCTCATGTTTTTTCCGAGAGAAAAAAATAAAGTGGAGATTAGTAGACGTAATACCTTATAACATATTATTTGTGATTACAATACATTTTTCAAACTTTTTCAGTTAAAGATGAGTTTATCTAGTTTACAATTTAGTCTCAGAAATCAATTTCCGACTTATAACGAAGTGTGTAGGCTTTTTTGAGTTAACGTATATAAAATTCAACATATTTATGAACTCTTTGTTTTTGTGTTGGCTTTGTCTTTCTATTTGATTCAAGATAGATGAAATTTGTTAGGATTTGGATTAGTTCTGCATGGTCTTTCATCCTTCTTCTAGTGTGAAATTTGACTTCCTTAATATTTTCTTGAATCAACGTACATAGAAATGCAATTTTTACTAGACGTATTGCCTTAGAACATATTAATTGTAATTACAATACATTTTTCAAACTTTTTCTGTTAAAGATGAGTTTATCTAGTTTACAATTTAGTCTCAGAAATCAATTTCTGACTTATAACGAAATGTGTAGACTTTCTTGAGTTAACGTATATAAAATTCAACATTTTTATGAACTCTTTCTTTTTGTGTTGGATTTGTCTTTCTATTTGATTCAAGATAGATGAAATTTGTTAGGATTTGGATTAGTTCTGCATGGTCTTTCATCCTTCTTCTATTGTGAAATTTGACTTCCTTCATATTTTCTTGAATCAACGTACATAGAAATGCAATTTTTACTAGACGTATTGACTTAGAACTTATTAATTGAAATTACAATATATTTTTCAAACTTTTTATGTTAAAGATGAGTTTATCTAGTTTACAATTTAGTCTCAGAAATCAATTTCCGACTTATAACGAAATGTGTAGACTTTTTTGAGTTAACGTATATAAAATTCAACATAATTATGAACTCTTTGTTTTTGTGTTGGCTTTGTCTTTCTTTTTGATTCAAGATAGATGAAATTTGTTAGGATTTGGATTAGTTCTGCATGGTCTTTCATCCTTCTTCTATTGTGAAATTTGACTTCCTTCATATTTTCTTGAATCAACGTTCATAGAAATGCAATTTTTACTAGACGTATTGCCTTAGAACATATTAATTGTAATTATAATACATTTTTCAAACTTTTTCTGTTAAAGATGAGTTTATCTAGTTTACAATTTAGTCTCAGAAATCAATTTCCGACTTATAACGAAATGTGTAGACTTTTTTGAGTTAACGTATATAAAATTCAACATTTTTATGAACTCTTTCTTTTTGTGTTGGCTTTGTCTTTCTATTTGATTCAAGATAGATGAAATATGTTAGGATTTGGATTAGTTCTGCATGGTCTTTCATCCTTCTTCTATTGTGAAATTTGAATTCCTTCATATTTTTTTGAATCAACGTACATAGAAATGCAATTTTTACTAGACGTATTGCCTTAGAACATATTAATTGTAATTACAATACATTTTTCAAACTTTTTCTGTTAAAGATGAGTTTAACTAGTTTACAATTTAGTCTCAGAAATTAATTTCCCACTTATAACGAAGTTTGTAGACTTTTTTGAGTTAACGTATATAAAATTTAACATTTTTATGAACTCTTTCTTTTTGTGTTGGATTGGTCTTTCAATTTGATTCAAAATAGATGCAAATTGTTAGGATTTGGATTAGTTCTGCATGGTCTTTCATCCTTCTTCTATTGTGAAATTTGACTTCCTTCATATTTTCTTGAATCAACGTACATAGAAATGCAATTTTTACTAGACGTATTGCCTTAGAACATATTAATTGTAATTACAATACATTTTTCAAACTTTTTCTGTTAAAGATGATTTTATCTAGTTTACAATTTAGTCTCAAAAATCAATTTCCGACTTATAACGAAATGTGTAGACTTTTTTGAGTTAACGTATATAAAATTCAACATTCCTATGAACTCTGTCTTTTTGTGTTGGCTTTGTCTTTCTATTTGATTCAAGATAGATGAAATTTGTTAGGATTTGGATTAGTTCTACATGGTCTTTCAACCTTCTTCTATTGTGAAATTTGACTTCCTTCATATTTTCTTGAATCAACGTACATAGAAATGCAATTTTTAGTAGACGTAATGCCTTAGAACATATTATTTGTGATTACAATACATTTTTCAAACTTTTTCAGTTAAAGATGAGTTTATCTAGTTTACAATTTAGTCTCTGAAATTCCGACTTATAACGAAGTGTGTAGACTTTTTTGAGTTAACGTATATTAAATTCAACATTATTATGAACTCTTTCTTTTTGTGTTGGCTTTGTCTTTCTATTTGATTCAAGATAGATGAAATTTGTTAGGATTTGGATTAGTTTTGCATGGTCTTTCATCCTTTTCTATTGTGAAATTTGACTTCCTTCATATTTTCTTGAATCAACCTACATAGAAATGCAATTTTTACTAGACGTATTGCCTTAGAACATATTAATTGTAATTACAATACATTTTTCAAACTTTTTCTGTTAAAGATGAGTTTATCTAGTTTACAATTTAGTCTCAGAAATCAATTTCCAACTTATAACGAAATGTGTTGACTTTTTTGAGTTAACATATATAAAATTCAACATTTTTATGAACTCTTTCTTTTTGTGTTGGCTTTGTCTTTCTATTTGATTCAAGATAGATTAAATTTGTTAGGATTTGGATTAGTTCTACATGGTCTTTCATCCTTCTTCTATTGTGAAATTTGACTTCCTTCATATTTTCTTGAATCAACGTACATAGAAATGCAATTTTTACTAGACGTATTTCCTTAGAACATATTAATTGTGATTAAAATACATTTTTCAAACTTTTTCAGTTAAAGATGAGTTTATCTAGTTTACAATTTAGTCTCAGAAATTCCGACTTATAACGAAGTGTGTAGACTTTTTTGAGTTAACGTATATTAAATTCAACATTTTTATGAACTCTTTCTTTTTGTGTTGGCTTTGTCTTTCTATTTGATTCAAGATAGATGAAATTTGTTAGGATTTGGATTAGTTTTGCATGGTCTTTCATCCTTTTCTATTGTGAAATTTGACTTCCTTCATATTTTCTTGAATCAACGTACATAGAAATGCAATTTTTACTAGACGTATTGCCTTAGAACATATTAATTGTAATTACAGTACATTTTTCAAACTTTTTCTGTTAAAGATGAGTTTATCCAGTTTACAATTTAGTCTCAGAAATCAATTTCCAACTTATAACGAAATGTGTAGACTTTTTTGAGTTAACATATATAAAATTCAACATTTTTATGAACTCTTTCTTTTTGTGTTGGCTTTGTCTTTCTATTTGATCCAAGATAGATGAAATTTGTTAGGATTTGGATTAGTTCTACATGGTCTTTCATCCTTCTTCTATTGTGAAATTTGACTTCCTTCATATTTTCATGAATCAACGTTCATAGAAATGCAATTTTTACTAGACGTATTGCCTTAGAACATATAACTAATCCAAATCCTAACAAATTTCATCTATCTTGAATCATATAGAAAGACAAAGCCAATACAAAAATAAAGAGTTCATAAAAATGTTGAATCTTATATACGTTAACTCAAAAAAGTCTACACTCTTCGTTATAAGTCGGAAATTGATTTCTAAGACTAAATTTTAAACTAGATAAACTCAAATTTAACAGAAGAAGTTTGAAAAATGTATTGTAATCACAATTAATATGTTCTAAGGCAATACGTTGATTCAAGAAAATATGAAGGAAGTCAAATTTCAAAATAGAAGAAGGTTGAAAGACCAAGCATAACTAATCCAAATCCTAACAAATTTCATCTATCTTGAATCATATAGAAAAACAAAGCCAACACAAAAACAAAGAGTTCATAAAATGTTTAATTTTATATACTTTAACTCAAAAAAGTCTACAAACTTCGGTATAAGTCGGGAATTCAGTTCTGAGACTAATCTGTAAACTAGATAAACTCATCTTTCACAGAAAAAGTTTGAAAAGAAGGATGAAAGACCAAGCAGAATTAATCTAATTCCTAACAAATTTCACCTCTCTTGAATCAAATAGAAAGACAAAGCCAACACAAAAAGAAAGAGTTCATAAAGATATTGAATTTTATATACGTTAACTCAAAAAAGTATACACATTTCGTTATAAGTCAGAAATTGATTTCTGAGACTAAATTGTAAATTAGATAAACTCATCTTTAACTGAAAAAGTTTAAAAAATGTATTGTAATTACAATTAATATGTTCTAAGGCAATACGTCTAGTAAAAATTGCATTTCTATGTACGTTGATTCAAGTAAATATGAAGGAAGTCAAATTTCACAATAGAAGAAGGATGAAAGACCATGCAGAACTAATCCAAATCCTAACAAATTTCATCTATCTTGAATCAAATAGAAAGACAAAGCCAACACAAAAAGAAAGAGTTCATAAAAATGTTGAATTTAATATACGTTAACTCAAAAAAGTCTACACATTTTGTTATAAGTCAGAAATTGATTTCTGAGACTAAATTGTAAACTAGATAAACTCATCTTTAACAGAAAAAGTTTGAAAAATGTATTGTAATTACAATTAATATGTTCTAAGGCAATACGTCTAGTAAAAATTGCATTTCTATGTGCGTTGATTCAAGAAAATATGAAGGAAGTCAAATTTCACAATAGAAGAATGATGAAAGACCATGCAGAACTAATCCAAATCCTAACAAAATTCATCTATCTTGAATCAAATAGAAAGACAAAGCCAACAGAAAAAGAAAGAGTTCATAAAAATGTTGAATTTAATATACGTTAACTCAAAAAAGTCTACACATTTCGTTATAAGTCAGAAATTGATTTCTGAGACTAAATTGTAAACTAGATAAACTCATCTTTAACAGAAAAAGTTTGAAAAATGTATTGTAATTACAATTAATATGTTCTAAGGCAATACGTCTAGTAAAAATTGGATTTCTATGTGCGTTGATTCAAGAAAATATGAAGGAAGTCAAATTTCACAATAGAAGAAGGATGAAAGACCATGCAGAACTAATCCAAATCCTAACAAATTTCATCTATCTTGAATCAAATAGAAAGACAAAGCCAACATAAAAAGAAAGAGTTCATAAAAATGTTTAATTTTATATACGTTAACTCAAAAAAGTCTACACATTTCGTTATAAGTCGGAAATTGATTTCTGAGACTATATTGTAAACTAGATAAACTCATCCTTAACAGAAAAAGTTTGAAAAATGTATTGTAATTACAATTAATATGTTTTAAGGCAATAGGTCTAGTAAAAATTGCATTTCTATGTACGTTGATTCAAGAAAATATGAAGAAAGTCAAATTTCACAATAGAAGAAGGATGAAAGACCATGCAGAACTAATCCAAATTCTAACAAATTTCATCTATCTTGAATCAAATAGAAAGACAAATTTTTTTTTTTTTTTTTTTTTGATAAGTCAAAAATTATATTGCAAGAAACGATATTTACAAGATAGTTTAGGAGAAAAGAGGTCATAGAAACCCCAAAAACTCACACAAACTATTTAAAACGATAATAAATTACATTTGGAAACTCAATTGAACTTAAGAAATCTGGTCTTCCCTCAAAGTGAATACCTACTCCTTCTTCTAACAAACAACCACGCTTAGCCATTCCATCCGCAGCAAAATTCGCTTCACAAAAAGTGTGTTCAAACCGAATAGCACCATATAAACCCTTAGCATTCAGCCATCTTTGTGTAGCAAACCATGGAACATTATCCTCCTCCAAAGCCTTCAGCACCGAAGAAGAGTCTGATCTAATCAACAAACGATCATAACCCCATTGAATTGCCCATTCAAGACCAACAATAATACCATATAACTCAGCCATATAGTTAGTCGCAATTCCTAAGCCAATACACATTGCCCCAACCACTTCCAAACTCGCATTTCTAGCCACAACACCAGCCCCTGCCACTCCCGGGTTTCCTCTTGAGGCACCATCAGTACACAACATCAATTCATTGTTATTAGGAGGCGTCCAATAACACTCCTTTGGATCTGAAATCTTCACTTTCCTATGCTTAACACGAAAGAAATCCAAAATTCTCAATTCTGCTACCGTATTGTACATAAAACTCTTCATTCTAGCTGAGTATTCATGCATCAAATTGAACACTCTTTTTTGGAAAAAGGACCAGCAAGGAACTTTCTTCTCATATACCTTCTTATTTCTAGTGAACCAAAGTTCAGATCGCACAACCAAATTTGCTACCAGCCACAAATCCCGAACAATGCCACTTTGAAGCCTAGCTCCATTGTAAGACGTGATCAAATCATAATGAGGTTTTATATTGAAAATACCTGCTATCCAGTTCCAAGCTTTTTGCGCAAAACTACAGCTCCAGAGGACGTGCTGAAGTGTCTCCTCTTCAATATGACAAACGCTGCACCTAGAAGCCAATTGAATCTTAAACCTGCTGCGAACTTTATCAAGAGTTGCACACGCTCCCCGAACAAACTTCCAATTCTGAGCCGCCAAAGAAGGATGCACAACTTTCCTCCACAATAGCGAAGCTTCTTTCATAGTAGGGAACTTCTTTCTAATCAAATCTCTAGCTGACTTAACTGAAAACACACCCTTCATATCAGGCATCCAAATCCTCTTGTCCCTCCCACTACAAAGCGTTGGCAAATTCTCCATAACCACACCAGCACTAACAAGATCTTGCAAGTGAGCTCCTTGCAACAGCCAATTACCATGAGAAATAATATCACAAACCCGACCTGATCTGTCCAAGTCTGAACGATTAAGAACACTTTCCAAAGTCTCACTTCCATACCACACATCATAGAAAAGAGACGTATTCCTCCCATCTCCAATGATGCATTTTGTATTATTCACAACTTCCTTATGAACCCAACGAATTCCAGGAAGAATAGAAGATTTTACACCAGCCATCTTGAGACGCCCATCCCTGCAAGTGAATTTAGACTCCAAAAAACGAGCCCACCTCTTAGAAGAAGATTTAATAGACCACCAAAGCTTCATAAGCAAAGCCTTGTTCATAGTTTTTAAACTAGTGATTCCAAGACCACCCTCCTCCACAGGACTGCACAGTTTATCAAAACCAACCACAAAAGTTCTAGAAAGATTTGAATCACCCGACCAAAGGAAATTACGGATCACACGCTCACTTTGCTGAATGAATTTCACCGGCCACTTATACACAGACATATTATGAATGGAATAACTCGAAAGAACATTTTTAACTAGAACAACTCTGTCTTGAAAAGAAAGCATCTTACCTTTCAGAACCGAAAGTTGCTCTTTAAACTTATCCACCACATTGCTAATATGATGATATCTCACCGCACCAGGCATAACTTTCACCCCCAAATAACGATCAGGAAAATGCGTAACTTCCATCCCTAGAAAAGCAGCAATGGTTTGACGTCTACTCAAAGAGCCACCACCAAAGTAAATTTTGCTCTTCTCTCTACAAACACGCTGACCTGAAGCTTGCTGATAAGAATCAAGCAACTTCACCAAACTTCTCAAGCTCTTCATATTTCCCTTGCAAAAAATCATAATATCATCAGCAAAGAATAAATGAGTTGGAGCAATACCATTACGCCTAACCAGGTGAGACATATCCTTGTTTTGAAAAAGTTTTGTGATGTTTCTACTAAGAACATCCTCAATCAAAACAAAAATAAGAGGCGAAAGAGGATCCCCCTGACGCAACCCTCTATTAATTTTGAAAAAACCTTCCGGGCTACCATTGAGCAGAATAGATATGCGCGCTGACTCCAGAATTTTCTGAATCCACAAACACCAATCCTCAGAAAAACCATATCTTCTAAACACCTCCATAATGAAAGACCAATTAACAGTATCAAAAGCTTGAGAAATATCAAGCTTCAGGCCCAAATTACCATCCTTCCTTTTGATGTGCAGCTCATTCACCATCTCAGAAGCCAAACTAATATTCTCATGAATATTCCTACCTTTCATAAAAGCCACCTGCTCCTCTGACACTAACTTATCCAACACCCGACCAAGTCTAGTAGCCAGAATTTTAGTGAAAATCTTGAAGAAGAAATTGCTTAGACCAATAGGTCTATATTTCCTCAAGCTATCCGCACCTCTAACCTTAGCAATCAAAATAATTAGGTTAGAATTCGAACCCTTCGGAATTGACTTAGAAGTCCAAGCATAAACAATAGCCGAATGAAGATCCTGCTGAATTATATCCCAACAGTGTCTATAAAAACACCCTGAGAAACCATCTGGACCCGGAGCACTATCCGCACCTAAATCAAAACCTGCTGATTTAATTTCATCCAAAGAAGGAATGGCATCTAACATCTGCTTATCAGTCATAGAAATGGACTCATGCTCATAATCAAAGAGATTATCCTCAATAGGAAGCTCCACACCATTGAACTTCGACTCATAATAAGAAACCACATGGTCACGAAGCTGAATAGGCTCTGAGATAGTCACACCATCTTCAGTAACCAACTCCGAGATTGTATTTGTGCTCCTTCGAATGTTTATATTGCTGTGAAAAAAAGAAGTGTTACTAGAACCCTCCAAAATCCACCTATTACGAGCCTTTTGTTTCAACATAGTAAGATGTTGCATACGAACATCTTGAACCGCCACCAGAGAATCCTTCATAATGTTCAATTTAGAAGTATTAAAAGGATCCTCATCAGAATTCCTACAAGCCACTTCAAACTTAAGTTGAGCTTGTTTCAGCCTAGCATTCACATTTCCAAAGACCGTTTGATTCCACAATTTGATTGCCTCCTTCAACCTTCTCAATTTATAAGGAAAAATAAAATCCAAATTACCATAAACCGGAGACTTCCAAGAATCTTCCACCATTCTCAAGAAATCAGGATGAGAAAACCACATTTTTTGGATACGAAAAGGAGCACGCCTAGGCCTCAGAGCAAGGAAAGGAAACCCAATAAGCGTCGAATGATCAGAAACTTCCCTAGGAAGAGCTTTACACCGCCAATTCGAAAACTTAGCTAACCAAGGCTCATTGATAATAGCACGATCCAATTTACTAAGAATTCTACCAACACCAGATTGACCATTAGTCCAAGTAAACTTAGACCCCAAAGAATCTGCTTCAAAAATATCATTATCCTCCATCCAATCAGAAAACTCATTAATGCAAGAGACACGAACCTCACGGCCTCCCTTCTTTTCATCTTGACGAAGAACACAGTTGAAATCTCCCATTATCAGCCAAGGAGTTGTAGTATCCCCAGCTGAAAGTTGAGACCATAATCTTCTTCGAAAAACTTGAATATAACTAGCATGAACAAAAGAGATTAAAACCCCCTCAGTTCTAACAGTAATTGCTTGCCTAGTCATATTAACCACCTCTGGCTCTTCAATATTAGCACTCCACAGGATCCAAAGATTCCCAATATTATGCATAGAAGAATTATGAACAACCTTCTTCATAAAACCAGTTAAATTTAACTTACAAATTACCTTGTCAGAGAACTTAATCTTTGGCTCAGCAACACAAAGAATCTCCGGCTTCAGATCATGAACAAGTTCACGTAACTTCTGCCCAGCCTCCACCTTTGCCACCCCATTGATATTCCAATAGAGCACACGCATTAGGAAACTATATTCTTTGAATTATTACTAGCATCAGGAATCCTATCAGAATTCCTTTTAAGTATAACTGGGGAGAATCCCTTTCTAACTCGAATTCCCAAATCATTGATCTCAGTTTCCGAATCAGACTTGGACTCCTTATTTGTACTTTGTTGAGAAGTACTTTTCTGATCATTAGAAATCCGAATCCTAACAGGTTTCCTTGATTTCTTTGGCTTCTCCAAGGGTATGTCAGACCATTTAGACCCCCTAACACCTGACGAAGCCTTCTCTGGAGTGATTTCTTCATCTGAACTCTCCTCCCTTTGCTCATTGGAATGCTGCACAGAATCCAACCCCAACTCAGCAGACAAAACATTGAATTTATTAGGAGAAAGCACACAATCATTCTCATTAATAGCTTTGTAGCGAGACAAATTCTCAATATTGTCCACCACAACATCCCATCCCTTCCTTCCTGAAGTTTCAAAAGGAGCAGAAGAAGAGCTAGCATTAGTCTTATCAGTGATAGAGTGATTAGTTCTAGCCAATTCACCACTCCCTACTGACTTAGCTGAGGTTCCAATTTCACCCACTGGTAACCTACTAGCTAATACTCCTTTCTCAGCTAACGCCTGTTTTGCTTTCTCTAAAGCTACAGACGCTGCATGAAAAATAGCTTCAGAAGAAGCTAGCTCATTCTCAAGCTGATTGGTTTCCTCCACACCAATAGCATTCTCCTCTACTTCACCTGGTAACACAGCAAGAACACCATCTTGTTCCGCATTTTTTGAAGCATCATGCTCCGCATCTTTTGAAGCATTATCACCACCAGGAAAGTTCTCAGCATTCTTTCCTTTACGCTGCCTCCTATTCCTAGCAGTTTGCCAGCCTTTGGAAGAATCTCCCTTTGCTGTAGTATCAGCCTTTGAAGAGTTATCATCACCCTTTGTTTGCCTCCTGCACTCATCATCATTGTGCCCAATAATGCAGCACTTCATACAGAATTTTGGAGCCCGTGGAATCTCCAAGTATTGCCAAAAAGTACGTCCCCCAGCTGTAATCTTGATTCTGCTAGGAATGTGCTTCGCAAAATCCACATCCACCAAAACTGAGGCAAAGTTACCATATTCTAGATTAAGAGTTCTCTGATCAACTACAATGGGAGTGCCTAATACCTTCCCCATAGATAACAAGTTCTTCTCTGTCCATAGTTCTGCATGGAGACCTGGAAAGTGAACCCATACGTTTGCATGGGAAGTTTTTTGACGTTCAGGATCAAAAACTGGGTACCAATCCATCAGTTTGAGCTCATGTTGATTTACATACCATTTAGTGCGTCGAATCCTCTCTTTTGTTTCAGCATCATGTAACATAACCACGAAAAATCCTTTACTCATAGTCATAAACCTTGCTGAGCTAGGGTTTATCTGCCATTGATTAACCAAGCTGGATTTCACTTCCACAAACTTCAATCCCGTGAAGTTCAGACGTGCAATAAAACTATGCTCAAAGGGTTTACATCCTTCTTGATAAAAATCAGCTGGAATAATAAGAGAAGGCTCTCCATCAATCACAGGTAGGGTTTGGCAAGCTATTAATATCCACACACGTAGGCTGCAAAGTCTGTTTTCCTTTTACTTTATCCGCAAAAGATTGTTGCTGGGAAATAACCCTAGAAGAAGTTACTTGTGTTTCCTCAACCATGATGATCAGATTGAAAAAACGTTAAGAAAACTTGAAAAAAAAAAAAAAAAA
>NW_020648304.1:68605-224594 GCF_003573695.1 Papaver somniferum
AAAAAAAAAAACCCTAGAGAAATCGCCAGACTTTCTCTTTCCTCATGTTTTTTCCGAGAGGAAAAAATAAAGTGGAGATTAGTAGACGTAATGCCTTAGAACATATTATTTGTGATTACAATACATTTTTCAAACTTTTTCAGTTAAAGATGAGTTTATCTAGTTTACAATTTAGTCTCAGAAATCAATTTCCGACTTATAACGAAGTGTGTAGGCTTTTTTGAGTTAACGTATATAAAATTCAACATTTTTATGAACCCTTTCTTTTTGTGTTGGCTTTGCCTTTCTATTTGTTTCAAGACAGATGAAATTTTTTAGGATTTGGATTAGTTCTGTATGGTCTTTCATCCTTCTTCTATTGTGAAATTTGACTTCCTTCATATTTTTTTGAATCGACGTACTTATAAATGCAATTTTTACTATTAATTGTAATTACAATACATTTTCAAACTTTTTTTTATTATAGATGAGTTTATCTAGTTTATAATTTAGTCTCAGAAATCAATTTCCGACTTATAACGAAATGTGTAGACTTTTTTGAGATAACGTATATAAAATTCAACATTTTTATGAACTCTTTCTTTTTGTGTTGGCTTTGTCTTTCTATTTGATTCAAGATAGATGAAATTTGTTAGGATTTGGGTTAGTTATGCATGGTCTTTCATCCTTCTTCTATTGTGAAATTTGACTTCCTTCATATTTTCTTGAATCAACGTACATAGAAATGCAATTTTTATTAGACATATTGCCTTAGAACATATTAATTGTAATTACAATACATTTTTCAAACTTTTTTTGTTAAAGATGAGTTTATCTAATTTACAATTAAGTCTCAGAAATCAATTTCCGACTTATAACGAAGTGTGTAGACTTTTTTGAGTTAATGTATATTAAATTCAACATTTTTATGAACTCTTTGTTTTTGTGTTGGATTTGTCTTTCTATTTGATTCAGGATAGATGAAATTTGTTAGGATTTGGATTAGTTCTGCATGGTCTTTCATCCTTCTTCTAGTGTGAAATTTGACTTCCTTCATATTTTCTTGAATCAACGTACATAGAAATGCAATTTTTACTAGACGTATTGCCTTAGAACATATTAATTGTAATTACAATACATTTTTCAAACATTTTATGTTAAAGATGAGTTTATCTAGTTTACAATTTAGTCTCAGAAATCAATTTCCGAATTATAACGAAATGTGTAGACTTTTTTTGAGTTAACGTATATAAAATTCAACATTTTTATGAACCCTTTATTTTTGTGTTGGCTTTGTCTTTCTATTTGATTCAAGATAGATGAAATTTGTTAGGATTTGGATTAGTTCTCTATGGTCTTTCATCCTTCTTCTATTGTAAAATTTGACTTCGTTCATATTTTCTTGAATCGACGTACATAGAAATGCAATTTTTACTAAACGTATTGCCTTAGAACATATTAATTGTAATTACAATACATTTTCAAACTTTTTTATATTAAAGATGAGTTTATCTAGTTTACAATTTAGTCTCAGAAATCAATTTCCGACTTATAACGAAATGTGTAGACTTTTTTGAGATAACGTATAAAAAAATTCAACATTTTTATGAACTCTTTCTTTTTGTGTTGGCTTTGTCTTTCTATTTGATTCAAGATATAGATGAAATTTGTTAGGATTTGGGTTAGTTCTGCATGGTCTTTCATCTTTCTTCTTTTGTGAAATTTGACTTCCTTCATATTTTCTTTAATCAACGTACATAGAAATGCAATTTTTACTAGACATATTGCCTTAGAACATATTAATTGTAATTACAATACATTTTTCAAACTTTTTTTTGTCAAAGATGAGTTTATCTAGTTTATAATTTAGTCCCAAAAATCATTTTCCTACTTATAACGATGTGTGTAGACTTTTTTGAGTTAACGTATATTAAATTCAACATTTTCATGAACTCTTTGTTTTTGTGTTGGCTTTGTCTTTTTATTTGATTCAAGATAGATGAAATTTGTTAGGATTGTGATAAGTTCTGCATGGTCTTTCATCCTTCTTATATTGTGAAATTTGACTTCCTTCATATTTTCTTGAATCAACGTACACAGAAATGCTATTTTTACTAGACGTAATGGCTTAGAACATATTAACTGTTATTACAATAAATTTTTCATACTTTTCTGTTAAAGATGAGTTTATCTAATTTACAATTTAGTCTCAGAAATCAATTTCCGACTTATAACGAAGTGTGTAGACTTTTTTGAGTTAATGTATATAAAATTCAACATTTTTATGAACTCTTTCTTTTTGTGTTGGCTTTGTCTTTCTATTTTATTCAAGATATATGAAATTTGTTAGGATTTGGGTTAGTTCTGCATGGTCTTTCATCCTTCTTCTAGTGTGAAATTTGACTTCCTTCATATTTTCTTGAATCAACGTACATAGAAATGCAATTTCACTAGACATATTGCCTTAGAACATATTAATTTTAATTACAATACATTTTTCAAACTTTTTTTGTCAAAGATGAGTTTATCTAGTTTACAATTTAGTCTTATAAATCAATTTCCGACTTATAACGAAATGTGTAGAGTTTTTTGAGTTGACGTATATAAAATTCAACACTTTTATGAACTCTTTCTTTTTGTGTTGGATTTGTCTTTCTATTTGATTCAAGATAGATGAAATTTGTTAGGATTTGGATTAGTTCTGCATGGTCTTTCATCCTACTTCTAGTGTGAAATTTGACTTCCTTCATATTTTATTGAATCAACGTACATAGAAATGCAATTTTACTAGACATATTGCCTTAGAACATATTAATTTTAATTACAATACATTTTTCAAACTTTTTTTGTCAAAGATGAGTTTATCTAGTTTACAATTAAGTCCCAAAAATCATTTTCCTACATATAACGATGTGTGTAGACTTTTTTGAGTTAACGTATATTAAATTCAACATTTTCATGAACTCTTTGTTTTTGTGTTGGCTTTGTCTTTTTATTTGATTCAAGATAGATGAAATTTGTTAGGATTTGGATTAGTTCTGCATGGTCTTTCATCCTTCTTCTATTATGAAATTTGTTAGGATTTGGGTTAGTTCTGCATGGTCTTTCATCCTTCTTCTATTATGAAATTTGACTTCCTTCATACTTTCTTGAATCAACGTACATAGAAATGCAATTTTACTAGACATATTTCCTTAGAACATATTAATTTTAATTACAATACATTTTTCAAACTTTTTTTGTCAAAGATGAGTTTATCTAGTTTACAATTTAGTCCCAAAAATCATTTTCCTACTTATAACGATGTGTGTAGACTTTTTTGAGTTAACGTATATTAAATTCAACATTTTCATGAACTCTTTGTTTTTGTGTTGGCTTTATCTTTTTATTTGATTCAAGATAGATGAAATTTGTTAGGATTTGGATTAGTTCTGCATGGTCTTTCATCCTTCTTCTAGTGTGAAATTTGACTTCCTTTATATTTTCTTGAATCAACGTACATAGAAATGCAATTTTTACTAGACATATTGCCTTAGAACATATTAATTGTAATTACAATACATTTTTCAAACATTTTCTGTTAAAGATGAGTTTATCTAGTTTACAATTCATTCTCAGAAATCAATTTCCGACTTATAACGAAAAATGTAGACTTTTTTGAGTTAACGTATATAAAATTCAACATTTTTATGAACTCTTTCTTTTTGTGTTGGCTTTGTCTTTCTATTTTATTCAAGATAGATAAAATTTGTTAGGATTTGGGTTAGTTCTGGATGGTCTTTCATCCTTCTTCTATTGTGAAATTTGACTTCCTACATAGTTTCTTGAATCAACATACATAGAAATGCAATTTCACTAGACATATTGCCTTAGTACATATTAATTTTAATTACAATACATTTTTCAAACTTTTTCTGTTAAAGATGAGTTTATCTAGTTTACAATTTATTCTCAGAAATCAATTTCCGACTTATAACGAAAAATGTAGACTTTTTTGAGTTAACGTATATAAAATTCAACATTTTTATGAACTCTTTCTTTTTGTGTTGGCTTTGTCTTTCTATTTTATTCAAGATAGATAAAATTTGTTAGGATTTGGGTTAGTTCTGGATGGTCTTTCATCCTTCTTCTATTGTGAAATTTGACTTCCTACATAGTTTCTTGAATCAACATACATAGAAATGCAATTTCACTAGACATATTGCCTTAGTACATATTAATTTTAATTACAATACATTTTTCAAACTTTTACTGTTAAAGATGAGTATATCTAGTTTACAATTTAGTCTCAGAAATCAATTTCCGACTTATAACGAAATGTGTAGAGTTTTTTGAGTTGACGTATATAAAATTCAACATTTTTATGAACTCTTTCTTTTTGTATTGGATTTGTCTTTCTATTTGATTCAAGATAGATGAAATTTGTTAGGATTTGGATTAGTTTTTCATGGTCTTTCATCCTTCTTCTATTGTGAAATTTGACTTCCTTCATATTTTCTTGAATCAACGTACATAGAAATGCAATTTTTAGTAGACGTAATGCCTTAGAACATATTATTTGTGATTACAATACATTTTTCAAACTTTTTCAGTTAAAGATGAGTTTATCTAGTTTACAATTTAGTCTCAGAAATCAATTTCCGACTTATAACGAAGTGTGTAGGCTTTTTTGAGTTAACGTATATAAAATTCAACATTTTTATGAACCCTTTCTTTTTGTGTTGGCTTTGCCTTTCTATTTGTTTCAAGATAGATGAAATTTTTTAGGATTTGGATTAGTTCTGTATGGTCTTTCATCCTCCTTCTATTGTGAAATTTGACTTCCTTCATATTTTCTTGAATCGACGTACTTAGAAATGCAATTTTTACTATTAATTGTAATTACAATACATTTTCAAACTTTCTTTTATTATAGTTGAGTTTATCTAGTTTACAATTTAGTCTCAGAAATCAATTTCCGACTTATAACGAAATGTGTAGACTTTTTTGAGATAACGTATATAAAATTCAACATTTTTATGAACTCTTTCTTTTTGTGTTGGCTTTGTCTTTCTATTTGATTCAAGATAGATGAAATTTGTTAGGATTTGGGTTAGTTATGCATGGTCTTTCATCCTTCTTCTATTGTGAAATTTGACTTCCTTCATATTTTCTTGAATCAACGTACATAGAAATGCAATTTTTACTATTAATTGTAATTACAATACATTTTCAAACTTTTTTTTATTATAGATGAGTTTATCTAGTTTATAATTTAGTCTCAGAAATCAATTTCCGACTTATAACGAAATGTGTAGACTTTTTTGAGATAACGTATATAAAATTCAACATTTTTATGAACTCTTTCTTTTTGTGTTGGCTTTGTCTTTCTATTTGATTCAAGATAGATGAAATTTGTTAGGATTTGGGTTAGTTATGCATGGTCTTTCATCCTTCTTCTATTGTGAAATTTGACTTCCTTCATATTTTCTTGAATCAACGTACATAGAAATGCAATTTTTATTAGACATATTGCCTTAGAACATATTAATTGTAATTACAATACATTTTTCAAACTTTTTTTGTTAAAGATGAGTTTATCTAATTTACAATTAAGTCTCAGAAATCAATTTCCGACTTATAACGAAGTGTGTAGACTTTTTTGAGTTAATGTATATTAAATTCAACATTTTTATGAACTCTTTGTTTTTGTGTTGGATTTGTCTTTCTATTTGATTCAAGATAGATGAAATTTGTTAGGATTTGGATTAGTTCTGCATGGTCTTTCATCCTTCTTCTAGTGTGAAATTTGACTTCCTTCATATTTTCTTGAATCAACGTACATAGAAATGCAATTTTTACTAGACGTATTGCCTTAGAACATATTAATTGTAATTACAATACATTTTTCAAACATTTTATGTTAAAGATGAGTTTATCTAGTTTACAATTTAGTCTCAGAAATCAATTTCCGAATTATAACGAAATGTGTAGACTTTTTTGAGTTAACGTATATAAAATTCAACATTTTTATGAACCCTTTATTTTTGTGTTGGCTTTGTCTTTCTATTTGATTCAAGATAGATGAAATTTGTTAGGATTTGGATTAGTTCTCTATGGTCTTTCATCCTTCTTCTATTGTAAAATTTGACTTCGTTCATATTTTCTTGAATCGACGTACATAGAAATGCTATTTTTACTAGACGTATTGCCTTAGAACATATTAATTGTAATTACAATACATTTTCAAACTTTTTTATATTAAAGATGAGTTTATCTAGTTTACAATTTAGTCTCAGAAATCAATTTCCGACTTATAACGAAATGTGTAGACTTTTTTGAGATAACGTATATAAAATTCAACATTTTTATGAACTCTTTCTTTTTGTGTTGGCTTTGTCTTTCTATTTGATTCAAGATATAGATGAAATTTGTTAGGATTTGGGTTAGTTCTGCATGGTCTTTCATCTTTCTTTCTTTGTGAAATTTGACTTCCTTCATATTTTCTTTAATCAACGTACATAGAAATGCAATTTTTACTAGACATATTGCCTTAGAACATATTAATTGTAATTACAATACATTTTTCAAACTTTTTTTTGTCAAAGATGAGTTTATCTAGTTTATAATTTAGCCCCAAATATCATTTTCCTACTTATAACGATGTGTGTAGACTTTTTTGAGTTAACGTATATTAAATTCAACATTTTCATGAACTCTTTGTTTTTGTGTTGGCTTTGTCTTTTTATTTGATTCAAGATAGATGAAATTTGTTAGGATTTGGATAAGTTCTGCATGGTCTTTCATCCTTCTTATATTGTGAAATTTGACTTCCTTCATATTTTCTTCAAATCAACGTACACAGAAATGCCATTTTTACTAGACGTAATGGCTTAGAACATATTAACTGTTATTACAATAAATTTTTCATACTTTTCTGTTAAAGATGAGTTTATCTAATTTACAATTTAGTCTCAGAAATCAATTTCCGACTTATAACGAAGTGTGTAGACTTTTTTGAGTTAATGTATATAAAATTCAACATTTTCATGAACTCTTTCTTTTTGTGTTGGCTTTGTCTTTCTATTTTATTCAAGATAGATGAAATTTGTTAGGATTTGGGTTAGTTCTGCATGGTCTTTCATCCTTCTTCTAGTGTGAAATTTGACTTCCTTCATATTTTCTTGAATCAACGTACATAGAAATGCAATTTCACTAGACATATTGCCTTAGAACATATTAATTTTAATTACAATACATTTTTCAAACTTTTTTTGTCAAAGATGAGTTTATCTAGTTTACAATTTAGTCTTAGAAATCAATTTCCGACTTATAACGAAATGTGTAGAGTTTTTTGAGTTGACGTATATAAAATTCAACACTTTTATGAACTCTTTCTTTTTGTGTTGGATTTGTCTTTCTATTTGATTCAAGATAGATGAAATTTGTTAGGATTTGGATTAGTTCTGCATGGTCTTTCATCCTTCTTCTAGTGTGAAATTTGACTTCCTTCATATTTTATTGAATCAACGTACATAGAAATGCAATTTTACTAGACATATTGCCTTAGAACATATTAATTTTAATTACAATACATTTTTCAAACTTTTTTTTGTCAAAGATGAGTTTATCTAGTTTACAATTAAGTCCCAAAAATCATTTTCCTACATATAACGATGTGTGTAGACTTTTTTGAGTTAACGTATATTAAATTCAACATTTTCATGAACTCTTTGTTTTTGTGTTGGCTTTGTCTTTTTATTTGATTCAAGATAGATGAAATTTGTTAGGATTTGGATTAGTTCTGCATGGTCTTTCATCCTTCTTCTATTATGAAATTTGTTAAGATTTGGGTTAGTTCTGCATGGTCTTTCATCCTTCTTCTATTATGAAATTTGACTTCCTTCATACTTTCTTGAATCAACGTACATAGAAATGCAATTTTACTAGACATATTGCCTTAGAACATATTAATTTTAATTACAATACATTTTTCAAACTTTTTTTGTCAAAGATGAGTTTATCTAGTTTACAATTTAGTCCCAAAAATCATTTTCCTACTTATAACGATGTGTGTAGACTTTTTTGAGTTAACGTATATTAAATTCAACATTTTCATGAACTCTTTGTTTTTGTGTTGGCTTTATCTTTTTATTTGATTCAAGATAGATGAAATTTGTTAGGATTTGGATTAGTTCTGCATGGTCTTTCATCCTTCTTCTAGTGTGAAATTTGACTTCCTTTATATTTTCTTGAATCAACGTACATAGAAATGCAATTTTTACTAGACATATTGCCTTAGAACATATTAATTGTAATTACAATACATTTTTCAAACATTTCCTGTTAAAGATGAGTTTATCTAGTTTACAATTTATTCTCAGAAATCAATTTCCGACTTATAACGAAAAATGTAGACTTTTTTGAGTTAACGTATATAAATTCAACATTTTTATGAACTCTTTCTTTTTGTGTTGGCTTTGTCTTTCTATTTTATTCAAGATAGATAAAATTTGTTAGGATTTGGGTTAGTTCTGGACGGTCTTTCATCCTTCTTCTATTGTGAAATTTGACTTCCTTCATAGTTTCTTGAATCAACATACATAGAAATGCAATTTCACTAGACATATTGCCTTAGTACATATTAATTTTAATTACAATACATTTTTCAAACTTTTTCTGTTAAAGATGAGTATATCTAGTTTACAATTTAGTCTCAGAAATCAATTTCCGACTTATAACGAAATGTGTAGAGTTTTTTGAGTTGACGTATATAAAATTCAACATTTTTATGAACTCTTTCTTTTTGTATTGGATTTGTCTTTCTATTTGATTCAAGATAGATGAAATTTGTTAGGATTTGGATTAGTTTTTCATGGTCTTTCATCCTTCTTCTATTGTGAAATTTGACTTCCTTCATATTTTCTTGAATCAACGTACATAGAAATGCAATTTTTAGTAGACGTAATGCCTTAGAACATATTATTTGTGATTACAATACATTTTTCAAACTTTTTCAGTTAAAGATGAGTTTATCTAGTTTACAATTTAGTCTCAGAAATCAATTTCCGACTTATAACGAAGTGTGTAGGCTTTTTTGAGTTAACGTATATAAAATTCAACATTTTTATGAACCCTTTCTTTTTGTGTTGGCTTTGCCTTTCTATTTGTTTCAAGATAGATGAAATTTTTTAGGATTTGGATTAGTTCTGTATGGTCTTTCATCCTCCTTCTATTGTGAAATTTGACTTCCTTCATATTTTCTTGAATCGACGTACTTAGAAATGCAATTTTTACTATTAATTGTAATTACAATACATTTTCAAACTTTCTTTTATTATAGTTGAGTTTATCTAGTTTACAATTTAGTCTCAGAAATCAATTTCCGACTTATAACGAAATGTGTAGACTTTTTTGAGATAACGTATATAAAATTCAACATTTTTATGAACTCTTTCTTTTTGTGTTGGCTTTGTCTTTCTATTTGATTCAAGATAGATGAAATTTGTTAGGATTTGGGTTAGTTATGCATGGTCTTTCATCCTTCTTCTATTGTGAAATTTGACTTCCTTCATATTTTCTTGAATCAACGTACATAGAAATGCAATTTTTACTATTAATTGTAATTACAATACATTTTCAAACTTTTTTTTATTATAGATGAGTTTATCTAGTTTATAATTTAGTCTCAGAAATCAATTTCCGACTTATAACGAAATGTGTAGACTTTTTTGAGATAACGTATATAAAATTCAACATTTTTATGAACTCTTTCTTTTTGTGTTGGCTTTGTCTTTCTATTTGATTCAAGATATAGATGAAATTTGTTAGGATTTGGGTTAGTTCTGCATGGTCTTTCATCTTTCTTCTTTTGTGAAATTTGACTTCCTTCATATTTTCTTTAATCAACGTACATAGAAATGCAATTTTTACTAGACATATTGCCTTAGAACATATTAATTGTAATTACAATACATTTTTCAAACTTTTTTTGTCAAAGATGAGTTTATCTAGTTTATAATTTAGTCCCAAAAATCATTTTCCTACTTATAACGATGTGTGTAGACTTTTTTGAGTTAACGTATATTAAATTCAACATTTTCATGAACTCTTTGTTTTTGTGTTGGCTTTGTCTTTTTATTTGATTCAAGATAGATGAAATTTGTTAGGATTGTGATAAGTTCTGCATGGTCTTTCATCCTTCTTATATTGTGAAATTTGACTTCCTTCATATTTTCTTGAATCAACGTACACAGAAATGCTATTTTTACTAGACGTAATGGCTTAGAACATATTAACTGTTATTACAATAAATTTTTCATACTTTTCTGTTAAAGATGAGTTTATCTAATTTACAATTTAGTCTCAGAAATCAATTTCCGACTTATAACGAAGTGTGTAGACTTTTTTGAGTTATTGTATATAAAATTCAACATTTTTATGAACTCTTTCTTTTTGTGTTGGCTTTGTCTTTCTATTTTATTCAAGATAGATGAAATTTGTTAGGATTTGGGTTAGTTCTGCATGGTCTTTCATCCTTCTTCTAGTGTGAAATTTGACTTCCTTCATATTTTCTTGAATCAACGTACATAGAAATGCAATTTCACTAGACATATTGCCTTAGAACATATTAATTTTAATTACAATACATTTTTCAAACTTTTTTTGTCAAAGATGAGTTTATCTAGTTACAATTTAGTCTTAGAAATCAATTTCCGACTTATAACGAAATGTGTAGAGTTTTTTGAGTTGACGTATATAAAATTCAACACTTTTATGAACTCTTTCTTTTTGTGTTGGATTTGTCTTTCTATTTGATTCAAGATAGATGAAATTTGTTAGGATTTGGATTAGTTCTGCATGGTCTTTCATCCTTCTTCTAGTGTGAAATTTGACTTCCTTCATATTTTATTGAATCAACGTACATAGAAATGCAATTTTACTAGACATATTGCCTTAGAACATATTAATTTTAATTACAATACATTTTTCAAACTTTTTTTTGTCAAAGATGAGTTTATCTAGTTTACAATTAAGTCCCAAAAATCATTTTCCTACATATAACGATGTGTGTAGACTTTTTTGAGTTAACGTATATTAAATTCAACATTTTCATGAACTCTTTGTTTTTGTGTTGGCTTTGTCTTTTTATTTGATTCAAGATAGATGAAATTTGTTAGGATTTGGATTAGTTCTGCATGGTCTTTCATCCTTCTTCTATTATGAAATTTGTTAGGATTTGGGTTAGTTCTGCATGGTCTTTCATCCTTCTTCTATTATGAAATTTGACTTCCTTCATACTTTCTTGAATCAACGTACATAGAAATGCAATTTTACTAGACATATTGCCTTAGAACATATTAATTTTAATTACAATACATTTTTCAAACTTTTTTTGTCAAAGATGAGTTTATCTAGTTTACAATTAAGTCCCAAAAATCATTTTCCTACATATAACGATGTGTGTAGACTTTTTTGAGTTAACGTATATTAAATTCAACATTTTCATGAACTCTTTGTTTTTGTGTTGGCTTTGTCTTTTTATTTGATTCAAGATAGATGAAATTTGTTAGGATTTGGATTAGTTCTGCATGGTCTTTCATCCTTCTTCTATTATGAAATTTGTTAGGATTTGGGTTAGTTCTGCATGGTCTTTCATCCTTCTTCTATTATGAAATTTGACTTCCTTCATATTTTCTTGAATCAACGTAAATAGAAATGCAATTTTACTAGACATAATGCCTTAGAACATATTAATTTTAATTACAATACATTTTTCAAACTTTTTTTTGTCAAAGATGAGTTTATCTAGTTTACAATTTAGTCCCAAAAATCATTTTCCTACTTATAACGATGTGTGTAGACTTTTTTGAGTTAACGTATATTAAATTCAACATTTTCATGAACTCTTTGTTTTTGTGTTGGCTTTATCTTTTTATTTGATTCAAGATAGATGAAATTTGTTAGGATTTGGATTAGTTCTGCATGGTCTTTCATCCTTCTTCTAGTGTGAAATTTGACTTCCTTTATATTTTCTTGAATCAACGTACATAGAAATGCAATTTTTACTAGACGTATTGCCTTAGAACATATTAATTGTAATTACAATACATTTTTCAAACATTTTCTGTTAAAGATGAGTTTATCTAGTTTACAATTTATTCTCAGAAATCAATTTCCGACTTATAACGAAAAATGTAGACTTTTTTGAGTTAACGTATATAAAATTTAACATTTTTATGAACTCTTTCTTTTTGTGTTGGCTTTGTCTTTCTATTTTATTCAAGATAGATAAAATTTGTTAGGATTTGGGTTAGTTCTGGATGGTCTTTCATCCTTCTTCTATTGTGAAATTTGACTTCCTTCATAGTTTCTTGAATCAACATACATAGAAATGCAATTTCACTAGACATATTGCCTTAGTACATATTAATTTTAATTACAATACATTTTTCAAACTTTTTCTGTTAAAGATGAGTATATCTAGTTTACAATTTAGTCTCAAAAATCAATTTCCGACTTATAACGAAATGTGTAGAGTTTTTTGAGTTGACGTATATAAAATTCAACATTTTTATGGACTCTTTCTTTTTGTATTGGATTTGTCTTTCTATTTGATTCAAGATAGATGAAATTTTTTAGGATTTGGATTAGTTTTTCATGGTCTTTCATCCTTCTTCTATTGTGAAATTTGACTTCCTTCATATTTTCTTGAATCAACGTACATAGAAATGCAATTTTTAGTAGACGTAATGCCTTAGAACATATTATTTGTGATTACAATACATTTTTCAAACTTTTTCAGTTAAAGATGAGTTTATCTAGTTTACAATTTAGTCTCAGAAATCAATTTCCGACTTATAACGAAGTGTGTAGGCTTTTTTGAGTTAACGTATATAAAATTCAACATTTTTATGAACCCTTTTTTTTTGTGTTGGCTTTGCCTTTCTATTTGTTTCAAGATAGATGAAATTTTTTAGGATTTGGATTAGTTCTGTATGGTCTTTCATCCTTCTTCTATTGTGAAATTTGACTTCCTTCATATTTTCTTGAATCGACGTACTTAGAAATGCAATTTTTACTATTAATTGTAATTACAATACATTTTCAAACTTTTTTTTATTATAGATGAGTTTATCTAGTTTACAATTTAGTCTCAGAAATCAATTTCCGACTTATAACGAAATGTGTAGACTTTTTTGAGATAACGTATATAAAATTCAACATTCTTATGAACTCTTTCTTTTTGTGTTGGCTTTGTCTTTCTATTTGATTCAAGATAGATGAGATTTGTTAGGATTTGGGTTAGTTATGCATGGTCTTTCATCCTTCTTCTATTGTGAAATTTGACTTCCTTCATATTTTCTTGAATCAACGTACATAGAAATGCAATTTTTATTAGACATATTGCCTTAGAACATAGTAATTGTAATTACAATACATTTTTCAAACTTTTTTTGTTAAAGATGAGTTTATCTAATTTACAATTTAGTCTCAGAAATCAATTTCCGGCTTATAACGAAGGGTGTAGACTTTTTTGAGTTAATGTATATTAAATTCAACATTTTTATGAACTCTTTGTTTTTGTGTTGGATTTGTCTTTCTATTTGATTCAAGATAGATGAAATTTGTTAGGATTTGGATTAGTTCTGCATGGTCTTTCATCCTTCTTCTAGTGTGAAATTTGACTTCCTTCATATTTTCTTGAATCAACGTACATAGAAATGCAATTTTTACTAGACGTATTGCCTTAGAACATATTAATTGTAATTACAATACATTTTTCAAACATTTTATGTTAAAGATGAGTTTATCTAGTTTACAATTTAGTCTCAGAAATCAATTTCCGAATTATAACGAAATGTGTAGACTTTTTTGAGTTAACGTATATAAAATTCAACATTTTTATGAACCCTTTCTTTTTGTGTTGGCTTTGTCTTTCTATTTGATTCAAGATATATGAAATTTGTTAGGATTTGGATTAGTTCTCTATGGTCTTTCATCCTTCTTCTATTGTAAAATTTGACTTCCTTCATATTTTCTTGAATCGACGTACATAGAAATGCAATTTTTACTAGACGTATTGCCTTAGAACATATTAATTGTAATTACAATACATTTTCAAACTTTTTTATATTAAAGATGAGTTTATCTAGTTTACAATTTAGTCTCAGAAATCAATTTCCGACTTATAACGAAATATGTAGACTTTTTTGAGATACCGTATATAAAATTCAACATTTTTATGAACTCTTTCTTTTTGTGTTGGCTTTGTCTTTCTATTTGATTCAAGATATAGATGAAATTTGTTAGGATTTGGGTTAGTTCTGCATGGCCTTTCATCTTTCTTCTTTTGTGAAATTTGACTTCCTTCATATTTTCTTTAATCAACGTACATAGAAATGCAATTTTTACTAGACATATTGCCTTAGAACATATTAATTGTAATTACAATACATTTTTCAAACTTTTTTTGTCAAAGATGAATTTATCTAGTTTACAATTTAGTCCCAAAAATCATTTTCCTACTTATAACGATGTGTGTAGACTTTTTTGAGTTAACGTATATTAAATTCAACATTTTCAGGAACTCTTTGTTTTTGTGTTGGCTTTGTCTTTTTATTTGATTCAAAATAGATGAAATTTGTTAGGATTTGGATAAGTTCTGCATGGTCTTTCATCCTTCTTCTAGTGTGAAATTTGACTTCCTTCATATTTTCTTGAATCATCGTACATAGAAATGCAATTTTTACTAGACGTATTGCCTTAGAACATATTAATTGTAATTGCAATACATTTTTCAAACATTTTCTGTTAAAGATGAGTTTATCTAGTTTACAATTTAGTCTCAGAAATCAATTTCCGACTTATAACGAAAAGTAAAGACTTTTTTGAGTTAACGTATATAAAATTCAACATTTTTATGAACTCTTTCTTTTTGTGTTGGATTTGTCTTTCTATTTTATTCAATATAGATGAAATTTGTTAGGATTTGGGTTAGTTCTGCATGGTCTTTCATCCTTCTTCTATTGTGAAATTTGACTTCCTTCATATTTTGTTGAATCAACATACATAGAAATGTAATTTCACTAGACATATTGCCTTAGTACATATTAATTTTAATTACAATACATTTTTCAAACTTTTTCTGTTAAAGATGAGTATATCTAGTTTACAATTTAGCCTCAGAAATCAATTTCCGACTTATAACGAAATGTGTAGAGTTTTTTGAGTTGACGTATATAAAATTCAACATTTTTACGAACTCTTTCTTTTTGTGTTGGATTTGTGCCTTAGAACATATTATTTGTGATTACAATCCATATTTCAAACTTTTTCAGTTAAAGATGAGTTTATCTAGTTTACAATTTAGTCTCAGAAATCAATTTCCGACTTATAACGAAGTGTGTAGGCTTTTTTGAGTTAACGTATAATAATTCAACATTTTTATGAACTCTTTCTTTTTGTTTTGGCTTTGTCTTTCTATTGGATTCAAGATAGATGAAATTTGTTAGGATTTGCATTAGTTCTGCATTGGTCTTTCATCCTTCTTCTATTGTGAAATTTGACTTCCTTCATATTTTCTTGAATCGACGTGCATAGAAATGCAATTTTTACTATTAATTGTAATTACAATACATTTTAAAACTTTTTTTTATTAAAGATGAGTTTATCTAGTTTACAATTTAGTCTCAGAAATCAATTTCCGACTTATAACGAAATGTGTAGACTTTTTTGAGTTAACGCATACAAAATTCAACATTTTTATGAACTCTTTCTTTTTGTGTTGGCTTTGTGTTTCTATTTTATTCAAGATAGATGAAATTTGTTAGGATTTGGGTTAGTTCTGCATGGTCTGTCATCCTTCTTCTATTATGAAATTTGACTTCCTTCATATTTTCTTGAATCAACGTACATAGAAATGCAATTTTACTAGACATATTGCCTTAGAACATATTAATTTTAATTACAATACATTTTTCAAACTTTTTTTTGTCAAAGATGAGTTTATCTAGTTTACAATTTAGTCCCAAAAATCATTTTCCTACTTCTAACTATGTGTGTAGAATTTTTGGGTTAACGTATATTAAATTCAACATTTTCATGAACTCTTTGTTTTTGTGTTGGCTTTGTCTTTTTATTTGTTTCAAGATAGATGAAATTTGTTAGGATTTGGATTAGTTCTGCATGGTCTTTCATCCTTCTTCTAGTGTGAAATTTGACTTCCTTCATATTTTCTTGAATCATCGTACATAGAAATGCAATTTTTACTAGACGTATTGCCTTAGAACATATTAATTGTAATTACAATACATTTTTCAAACATTTTCTGTTAAAGATGAGTTTATCTAGTTTACAATTTAGTCTCAGAAATCAATTTCCGACTTATAACGAAAAGTATAGACTTTTTTGAGTTAACGTATATAAAATTCAACATTTTTATGAACTCTTTCTTTTTGTGTTGGCTTTGTATTTCTCTTTGACTCAAGATAGATGAAATTTGTTAGGATTTGGGTTAGTTCTGCATGGTCTTTCATCCTTCTTCTATTGTGAAATTTGACTTCCTTCATATTTTCTTGAATCAACATACATAGAAATGCAATTTCACTAGACATATTGCCTTAGTACATATTAATTTTAATTACAATACATTTTTCAAACTTTTTCTGTTAAAGATGAGTATATCTAGTTTACAATTTAGTCTCAGAAATCAATTTCCGACTTATAACGAAATGTGTAGAGTTTTTTGAGTTGACGTATATAAAATTCAACATTTTTACGAACTCTTTCTTTTTGTGTTGGATTTGTGCCTTAGAACATATTATTTGTGATTACAATCCATATTTCAAACTTTTTCAGTTAAAAATGAGTTTATCTAGTTTACAATTTAGTCTTAGAAATCAATTTCCGACTTATAACGAAGTGTGTAGGCTTTTTTGAGTTAACGTATAATAATTCAACATTTTTATGAACTCTTTCTTTTTGTTTTGGCTTTGTCTTTCTATTGGATTCAAGATAGATGAAATTTGTTAGGATTTGCATTAGTTCTGCATTGGTCTTTCATCCTTCTTCTATTGTGAAATTTGACTTCCTTCATATTTTCTTGAATCGACGTGCATAGAAATGCAATTTTTACTATTAATTGTAATTACAATACATTTTCAAACTTTTTTTTATTAAAGATGAGTTTATCTAGTTTACAATTTAGTCGCAGAAATCAATTTCCGACTTATAACGAAATGTGTAGACTTTTTTGGGTTAACGTATATTAAATTCAACATTTTCATGAACTCTTTGTTTTTGTGTTGGCTTTGTCTTTTTATTTGTTTCAAGATAGATGAAATTTGTTAGGATTTGGATTAGTTCTGCATGGTCTTTCATCCTTCTTCTAGTGTGAAATTTGATTTCCTTCATATTTTCTTGAATCAACGTACATAGAAATGCAATTTTACTAGACATATTGCCTTAGAACATATTAATTTTAATTACAATACATTTTTCAAACTTTTTCTGTTAAAGATGAGTTTATCTAGTTTACAATTTAGTCTCAGAAATCAATTTCCGACTTATAACGAAATGTGTAGAGTTTTTTGAGTTAACGTATATAAAATTCAACATTTTTATGAACTCTTTCTTTTTGTGTTGGATTTGTCTTTCTATTTGATTCAAGATAGATGAAATTTGTTAGGATTGGGATTAGTTTTGCATGGTCTTTCATCCTTCTTCTATTGTGAAATTTGACTTCCTTCATATTTTCTTGAATCAACGTACATAGAAATGCAATTTTTAGTAGACGTAATGCCTTAGAACATATTATTTGTGATTACAATACATTTTTCAAACTTTTTCAGTTAAAGATGAGTTTATCTAGTTTACAATTTAGTCTCGGAAATCAATTTCCGACTTATAACGAAGTGTGTAGGCTTTTTTGAGTTAACGTATATTAAATTCAATATTTTTATGAACTCTTTCTTTTTGTGTTGGCTTTGTATTTCTATTTTATTCAAGATAGATGAAATTTGTTAGGATTTGGATTAGTTCTGCATGGTCTTTCATCCTTCTTCTAGTGTGAAATTTGACTTCCTTCATATTTTCTTGAATCAACGTACATAGAAATGCAATTTTACTAGACATATTGCCTTAGAACATATTAATTTTAATTACAATACATTTTTCAAACTTTTTCTGTTAAAGATGAGTTTATCTAGTTTACAATTTAGTCTCAGAAATCAATTTCCAACTTATAACGAAATGTGTAGAGTTTTTTGAGTTAACGTATATAAAATTCAACATTTTTATGAACTCTTTCCTTTTGTGTTGGATTTGTCTTTCTATTTGATTCAAGATAGATGAAATTTGTTAGGATTGGGATTAGTTTTGCATGGTCTTTCATCCTTCTTCTATTGTGAAATTTGACTTCCTTCATATTTTCTTGAATCAACGTACATAGAAATGCAATTTTTAGTAGACGTAATGCCTTAGAACATATTATTTGTGATTACAATACATTTTTCAAACTTTTTCAGTTAAAGATGAGTTTATCTAGTTTACAATTTAGTCTCGGAAATCAATTTCCGACTTATAACGAAGTGTGTAGGCTTTTTTGAGTTAACGTATATTAAATTCAATATTTTTATGAACTCTTTCTGTTTGTGTTGGCTTTGTATTTCTATTTTATTCAAGATAAATGAAATTTGTTAGGATTTGGGTTAGTTCTGCATGGTCTGTCATCCTTCTTCTATTATGAAATTTGACTTCCTTCATATTTTCTTGAATCAACGTACATAGAAATGCAATTTTACTAGACATATTGCCTTAGAACATATTAATTTTAATTACAATACATTTTTCAAACTTTTTTTGTCAAAGATGAGTTTATCTAGTTTACAATTTAGTCCCAAAAATCATTTTCCTACTTATAACTATGTGTGTAGACTTTTTTGAGTTAACGTATATTAAATTCAACATTTTCATGAACTCTTTGTTTTTGTGTTGTCTTTGTCTTTTTATTTGATTCAAGATATATGAAATTTGTTAGGATTTGGATTAGTTCTGCATGGTCTTTCATCCTTCTTCTAGTGTGAAATTTGACTTCCTTCATATTTTCTTGAATCAACGTACATAGAAATGCAATTTTACTAGACATATTGCCTTAGAACATATTAATTTTAATTACAATACATTTTTCAAACTTTTTCTGTTAAAGATGAGTTTATCTAGTTTACAATTTAGTCTCAGAAATCAATTTCCAACTTATAACGAAATGTGTAGAGTTTTTTGAGTTAACGTATATAAAATTCAACATTTTTATGAACTCTTTCTCTTTGTGTTGGATTTGTCTTTCTATTTGATTCAAGATAGATGAAATTTGTTAGGATTGGGATTAGTTTTGCATGGTCTTTCATCCTTCTTCTATTGTGAAATTTGACTTCCTTCATATTTTCTTGAATCAACGTACATAGAAATGCAATTTTTAGTAGACGTAATGCCTTAGAACATATTATTTGTGATTACAATACATTTTTCAAACTTTTTCTGTTAAAGAGGAGTTTATCTAGTTTACAATTTAGTCTCAGAAATTCTGACTTATAACGAAGTGTGTAGACTTTTTTGAGTTAACGTATATTAAATTCAACATTTTTATGAACTCTTTCTTTTTGTGTTGGCTTTGTCTTTCTATTTGATTCAAGATAGATGAAATTTGTTAGGATTTGGATTAGTTTTGCATGGTCTTTCATCCTTTTCTATTGTGAAATTTGACTTCCTTCATATTTTCTTGAATCAACGTACATAGAAATGCGATTTTTACTAGACGTATTGCCTTAGAACATATTAATTGTAATTACAATACATTTTTCAAACTTTTTCTGTTAAAGATGAGTTTATCTAGTTTACAATTTAGTCTCAGAAATCAATTTCCAACTTATAAGGAAACGTGTAGACTTTTTTGAGTTAACATATATAAAATTCAACATTTTTATGAACTCTTTCTTTTTGTGTTGGCTTTGTCTTTCTATTTGATTCAAGATAGATGAAATTTGTTAGGATTTGGATTAGTTCTACATGGTCTTTCATCCTTCTTCTATTGTGAAATTTGACTTCCTTCATATTTTCATGAATCAACGTACATAGAAATGCAATTTTTACAAGACGTATTGCCTTAGAACATATTAATTGTAATTACAATACATTTTTCAAACTTTTTCTCTTAAAGATGAGTTTATCTAGTTTACAATTTAGTCTCAGAAATCAATTTCCGACTTATAACGAAATGTGTAGACTTTTTTGAGTTAACATATATAAAATTCAACATTTTTATGAACTCTTTCTTTTTGTGTTGGCTTTGTCTTTCTATTTGATTCAAGATAGATGAAATTTGTTAGGATTTGGATTAGTTCTACATGGTCTTTCATCCTTCTTCTATTGTGAAATTTGACTTCCTTCATATTTTCTTGAATCAACGTACATAGAAATGCAATTTTTAGTAGACGTAATGCCTTAGAACATATTATTTGTGATTACAATACATTTTTAAAACTTTTTCAGTTAAAGATGAGTAATCAATTTCTGACTTATAACGAAGTGTGTAGACTATTTTGAGTTAACGTATATTAAATTCAACATTTTTATGAACTCTTTCTTTTTGTGTTGGCTTTGTCTTTCTATTTGATTCAAGATAGATGAAATTTGTTAGGATTTGGATTAGTTTTGCATGGTCTTTCATCCTTTTCTATTGTGAAATTTGACTTCCTTCATATTTTCTTGAATCAACGTACATAGAAATGCAATTTTTACTAGACGTATTGCCTTAGAACATATTAATTGTAATTACAAAACATTTTTCAAACTTTTCTGTTAAAGATGAGTTTATCTAGTTTACAATTAGTCTCAGAAATCAATTTCCGACTTTTAACGAAATGTGTAGACTTTTTTGAGTTAACGTATATAAAATTCAACATTTTTATGAACTCTTTCTTTTTGTGTTGGCTTTGTCTTTCTATTTGATTCAAGATAGATGAAATTTGTTAGGATTTGGATTAGTTCTGCATTGTCTTTCATCCTTCTTCTATTGTGAAATTTGACTTCCTTCATATTTTCTTGAATCAACGTACATAGAAATGCAATTTTTACTAGACGTATTGCCTTAGAACATATTAATTGTAATTACAATACATTTTTCAAACTTTTTCTGTTAAAGATTCGTTTATCTAGTTTACAATTTCGTCTCAGAAATCAATTTCCGACTTATAACGAAACGTGTAGACTTTTTTGAGTTAACGTATATAAAATTCAACATTTTTATGAACTCTTTCTTTTTGTGTTTGCTCTGTCTTTCTATTTGATTCAAGATAGATGAAATTTGTTAGGATTTGGATTAGTTCTGTATAGTCTTTCATCCTTCTTCTATTGTGAAATTTGACTTCCTTCATATTTTCTTGAATCGACGTACATAGAAATGAAATTTTTACTATTAATTGTAATTACAATACATTTTCAAAATTTTTTTTATTAAAGATGAGTTTATCTAGTTTACAATTTAGTCTAAGAAATCAATTTCCGACTTATAACGAAATGTCTAGACTTTTTTGAGTTAACGTATATAAAATTCAACATTTTTATGAACTCTTTCTTTTTGTGTTGGCTTTGTCTTTCTATTTGATTCAAGATAGATGAAATTTGTTAGGATTTGGGTTAGTTCTGCAAGGTCTTTCATCCTTCTTCTATTGTGAAATTTGACTTCCTTCATATTTTCTTGAATCAACGTACATAAAAATGCAATTTTTACTAGACATATTGCCTTACAACATATTAATTGTAATTACAATACATTTTTAAAACTTTTTTTTGTCAAAGATGAGTTTATCTAGTTTACAATTTAGTCTCAGAAATAAATATCCGACTTATAACAAAATGTGTAGACTTTTTTGAGTTAACGTATATAAAAATCAACATTTTTATGAACTCTTTCTTTTTGTGTTGGATTTGTCTTTCTATTTGATTCAAGATAGATGAATTTTGTTAGGATTTGGATTAGTTCTGCATGGTCTTTCATCCTTCTTCTATTGTAAAATTTGACTTCCTTCATATTTTCTTGAATCAGCGTACATATAAATGCAATTTTTAGTAGACGTAATTCCTTAGAACATATTATTTGTGATTACAATATATTTTTCAAACTTATTCAGTTAAAGATGAGTTTATCTAGTTTACAATTTAGTCTCAGAAATCAATTTCCGACTTATAACGAAGTGTGTAGGCTTTTTTGAGTTAACGTATATTAAATTCAACATTTTTATGAACACTTTCTTATTGTGTTGGCTTTGTCTTTCTATTTGATTCAAGATAGATGAAATTTGTTAGGATTTGGATTAGTTTTGCATGGTCTTTCATCCTTCTTCTATTGTGAAATTTGACTTCCTTCATATTTACTTGAATCAACGTATAGAGCTGGCAAACAAGCTGAAACTCGCGGATTAACCCGTACCCGGCCCGTGAAAACCCGAGCCCGGCTTGGCTTGGTCCTAAACAAGCCGGGCGCGGGTTGGAGAAATAGCGGCTTGTGAGAAAACGGGTTTATCCGTCCCGGCCCGTAAACCCGCGGGTTAAACCCGTCTACAACACCTAATTAATAAGTTATATTTAATCCCTACCTTCAGATTATTCTAGGGTTAATCTTATCCATACGTTAAAGGTATAAAAGGATAAACCTAAACCTAAATGAAGAGATATCATTCTCTTTTCTTCTATCTTTTCTTCTTCTGCTCCTTCTCTTCTCCTCTGTTCTTCGGCAGCCGAATCTTCAAATTTGGATACGTAATCTTCAAAGAAATTCATAGTTTCATACCCTTCACCTTCTTGACGTGTTTTTGATCATATTTACAGAAGCTCTTTACCATTAAATGGTCGATATTTACAGAAGCCCCTTTAATCTAGTAATCGATTTGTTAGATGAAACAAGGATTTGTTGGCTATTGATCATATAGAATTGGTAAGTCTCTCTCTGTTCTATTTCAATTTTCAAAGATTATTGTTCTTGAATAGATTTTGATTGCCTTGATTTTGAATCTGAAATTGATTTTGAATCTAAGTTCGATTTTGATTGCCTTAAACTGTATTGTATCAGATTTGCTTTCTTTTCAAGGTAAGATTTACTTCTGTTTTTCCAATTCTAACGTATTGTATTTTCATATGTGCGTGATATTTGATCAACATTTGCATGTAAAATACTGGATTCATATATCTACATTCTTTGCATCTACAGTTTTATATGTTAATAAATTGTTTAGATGTAATCTGCCAGAAACATGTTGAATATGGGTTTGATTTATTATCTGTACAGAATTCATGGAATTGCTTAGGCATCCAATGAGGTGCAGCAGATTTATGATGTTAATGACAGTGGTCGGTGTATTATCAATAAGCCTACAACAATCACAGTATGTAGTTGGGATTCGATTTGTGGTTGAAAAGGAAGAATGTTTATCTCATTCTATGCCATATGAAGGCGACACGGTTCAAGTTTCTTATGTTGTGATCAAAGCTGATGTCCCATGGAATTCCGGTTTAGAAGACGGCGTCGATCTTATTGTAAGTTTTGTTTACATATTCTTTTTCTGTTGGACTTGTTGAGCAATTTCAGCTAGTGTCATTTGTGCCACATTTGGTTCTGAATTTATTTGGCATGTATATGCTTATTAAAAATGGAAGTTTCCTTGTCGCTGACTTATTATCATTCCCCCTTTCTTGCTTTCGTTTACAGTCAGGTGGGACAGACCTTCGACGTTCTGCCAGGAAGAGGAAGCGTTTACAGTCAGTTAAGGAGTCATTCACTAGGAAGCGTTTACAGTCAGTTATGAAGCGTGAACCTTTTTAATAAATTCTTGGCTTGTTTTGACCCCTTAATTAGTGATGGTGTATGACATTGTTTTCCATTTTTTAGTTTCTTTCATATGGTGGTGTTGTACTGATGTTCTTCTTTTCTTTCTCCTTCCGCAATTGTTGTTGTTGCTATTGAAGTAGAGATTGTAGCAGTGTGTAATGTCTTGATCTTGAATGTGCGAGTGCAGTGAATGAGTTAGATGAATGTTAGGTTGCAGGGAAAGTGCTTTAGATGGCCTGAATGTGGCCGAAAATAAACCAGGAAACTGAGGAAACTCTGTCAAATCGGTTTCTGGCGAGTTGACTCACCATAAACGGGTTAACCCGTGATTTTTTTTGATAAGTCAAAAAATTATATTGCAAGAAACGATATTTACAAGATAGTTTAGGAGAAAAGAGGTCAGAGAAACCCCAAAAACTCACACAAACTATTTAAAACGATAATAAATTACATTTGGAAACTCAATTGAACTTAAGAAATCTGGTCTTCCCTCAAAGTGAATACCTACTCCTTCTTCTAACAAACAACCACGCTTAGCCATTCCATCCGCAGCAAAATTTGCTTCACGAAAAGTGTGTTCAAACCGAATAGCACCATATAAACCCTTAGCATTCAGCCATCTTTGTGTAGCAAACCATGGAACATTATCCTCCTCCAAAGCCTTCAGCACCGAAGAAGAGTCTGATCTAATCAACAAACGATCATAACCCCATTGAATTGCCCATTCAAGACCAACAATAATACCATATAACTCAGCCATATAGTTAGACGCAATTCCTAATCCAATACACATAGCCCCTACCACTTCCGAACTCGTATTTCTAGCCACAACACCAGCCCCTGCCACTCCCGGGTTTCCTCTTGAAGCACCATCAGTACACAACAGCAATTCATTGTTATTAGGAGGCGTCCAATAACACTCCTTTGGATCTGAAATCTTCACTTTCCTATGCTTAACACGAAAGAAATCCAATATTCTCAAATCTGGTACCGTATTGAACACAAAACTCTTTATTCTAACTGAGTATTCATGCATCAAATTGAACACTCGTTTTTGAAAAAAGGACCAGCAAGGAACTTTCTTCTCATATACCTTCTTATTTCTAGTGAACCAAAGTTCAGATCGCACAACCAAATTTGCTACCAGCCACAAATATCTAACAATGCCACTTTGAAGCCTAGCTCCATTGTAAGACGTGATCAAATCATAATAAGGTTTTATATTGAAAATACCTGCTATCCAGTTCCAAGCTTTTTGCGCAAAACTACAGCTCCAGAGGACGTGCTGAAGTGTCTCCTCTTCAATTCGACAAACGCTGCACCTAGAAGCCAATTGAATCTTAAACCTGCTGCGAACTTTATCAAGAGTTGCACACGCTCCCCGAACAAACTTCCAATTCTGAGCCGCCAAAGAAGGATGCACAACTTTCCTCCACAATAGCGAAGCTTCTTTCATAGTAGGGAACTTCTTTCTAATCAATTCTCTAGCTGACTTAACTGAAAACACACCCTTCATATCAGGCATCCAAATCCTTTTGTCGCTCCCACTACAAAGCGTTGGCAAATTCTCCATAACCACACCAGCACTTACAAGATCTTGCAAGTGAGCTCCTTGCAACAACCAATTACCGTGTGAAATAATATCACAAACCCGACCTGATCTGTCCAAGTCTGAACGATTAAGAACACTTGCCAAAGTCTCACTTCCATACCACACATCATAGAAAAGAGACGTATTCCTACCATCTCCAATGATGCATTTTGTATTATTCACAACTTCCTTATGAACCCAACGAATTCCAGGAAGAATAGAAGATTTTACACCAGCCATCTTGAGACGCCCATCCCTGCAAGTGAATTTAGACTCCAAAAAACGAGCCCACCTCTTAGAAGAAGATTTAATAGACCACCAAAGCTTCATAAGCAAAGCCTTGTTCATAGTTTTTAAGCTAGTGATTCCAAGACCACCCTCCTCCACAGGACTGCAGAGTTTATCAAAACCAACCACAAAATCTCTTGAAAGGTTTGAATCACCCGACCAAAGGAAATTACGGATCACACGCTCACTTTGCTGAATGAATTTCACCGGCCACTTATACACAGACATATTATGAATGGAATAACTCGAAAGAACATTTTTAACTAGAACAACTCTGTCTTGAAAAGAAAGCATCTTACCTTTCAGAACCGAAAGTTGCTCTTTAAGCTTATCCACCACATTGCTAATATGATGATATCTCACCGCACCAGGCATAACTTTCACCCCCAAATAACGATCAGGAAAATGCGTAACTTCCATCCCTATAAAAGCAGCAATCGTATGACGTCTACTAAAAGAGCCACCACCAAAGTAAATTTTTCTCTTCTCTCTACAAACACGCTGACCTGAAGCTTGCTGATAAGAATCTAGAAACTTCACCAAACTTCTCAAGCTCTTCATATTTCCCTTGCAAAAAATCATAATATCATCAGCAAAGAATAAATGAGTTGGAGCAATACCATTACGCCTAACCAGGTGAGACATATCCTTGTTTTGAAATAGTTTTGTGATGTTTCTACTAAGAACATCCTCGATCAAAACAAAAATAAGAGGCGAAAGAGGATCCCCCTGACGCAACCCTCTATTAATTTTGAAAAAACCTTCCGGGCTACCATTGAGAAGAATAGATATGCGCACTGACTCCAGAATTTTCTGAATCCACAAACACCAATCCTCAGAAAAACCATATCTTTTAAACACCTCCATAATGAAAGACCAATTAACAGTATCAAAATCTTGAGAAATATCAAGCTTCAGGCCCAAATTACCATCCTTCCTTTTGATGTGCAGCTCATTCACCATCTCAGAAGCCAAACTAATATTCTCATGAATATTCCTACCTTTCATAAAAGCCACCTGCTCCTATGACACTAACTTATCCAACACCCGACCAAGTCTAGTAGCCAGAATTTTAGTGAAAATCTTGAAGAAGAAATTGCTTAGACCGATAGGTCTATATTTCCTCAAGCTATCCGCACCTCTAACCTTAGCAATCAAAATAATTAGGATAGAATTCGAACCCTTCGGAATGGACTTAGAAGTCCAAGCATAAACAATAGCCGAATGAAGATCCTGCTGAATTATATCCCAACAATGTCTATAAAAACACCCTGAGAAACCATCCGGACCCGGCGCACTATCCGCACCTAAATCAAAAACTGCTGATTTAATTTCATCCAAAGAAGGAATGGCATCCAACATCTGCCTTTCAGTCAAAGAAATGGACTCATGCTCATAATCAAAGAGATTATCCTCAATAGGAAGCTCCACACCATTGAACTTCGACTCGTAATAAGAAACCACATGGTCACGAAGCTGAATAGGCTCTGAGATAGTCACACCATCTTCAGTAACCAACTCCGAGATTGTATTTGCGCTCCTTCGAATGTTTATATTGCTGTGAAAAAAAGAAGTGTTACTAGAACCCTCCAAAATCCACCTATTACGAGCCTTTTGTTTCAACATAGTAAGATGTTGCATACGAACATCTTGAACCGCCACCAGAGAATCCTTCATAAAGTTCAATTTAGAAGTATTAAAAGGATCCTCATCAGAATTCCTACAAGCCACTTCAAACTTAAGTTGAGCTTGTTTCAGCCTAGCATTAACATTTCCAAAGACCGTTTGATTCCACAATTTGATTTCCTCCTTCAACCTTTTCAATTTATAAGGAAAAATAAAATCCAAATTACCATAAACCGGAGACTTCCAAGAATCTTCCACCATTCTCAAAAAATCAGGATGAGAAAACCACATTTTTTGGATACGAAAAGGAGCACGCCTAGGCCTCGGAGCAAGGAAAGGAAACCCAATAAGCGTTGAATGATCAGAAACTTCCCTAGGAAGAGCTTTACACCGCCAATTCGAAAACTTAGCTAACCAAGGCTCATTGATAATATCACGATCCAATTTACTAAGAATTCTACCAACACCAGATTGACCATTAGTCCAAGTAAACTTAGATCCCAAAGAATCTGCTTCAAAAAGATCATTATCCTCCATCCAATCAGAAAACTCATTAATACAAGAGACACGAACCTCACGGCCTCCCTTCTTTTCATCTTGACGAAGAACACAGTTGAAATCTCCCATTATCAGCCAAGGAGTTGTAATATCCACAGCTGAAAGTTGAGACCATAATCTTCTTCGAAAAACTTGAATATAACTAGCATGAACAAAAGAGATTAAAACCCCCTCAGTTCTAACAGTAATTGCTTGCCTAGTCATATTAACCACCTCTGGCTCTTCAATATTAGCACTCCACAGAATCCAAAGATTCCCAATATTATGCATAGAAGAATTATGAACAACCTTCCTCATAAAACCAGTTAAATTTAACTTACAAATTACCTTGTCAGAGAACTTAATCTTTGGCTCAGCAACACAAAGAATCTCCGGCTTCAGATCATGAACAAGTTCATGTAACTTCTTCCCAGCCTCCACCTTTGCTACCCTATTGATATTCCAATAGAGCACACGCATCAGGAAACTATATTCTTTGAATTATTACTAACATCAGGAATCCTATCAGAATTCCGTTTAAGTATAACTGGGGAGAATCCCTTTCTAACTCGAATTCCCAAATCATTGATCTCAGTTTCCGAATCAGACTTGGACTCCTTATTTGTACTTTGTTGAGAAGCACTTTTCTGATCGTTAGAAATCCGAATCCTAACAGGTTTCCTAGATTTCTTTGGCTGCTCCACGGGTATGTCAGACCATTTAGACCCCCTAACACCTGACGAAGCTTTCTCTGGAGTGATTTCTTCATCCGAACTCTCCTCCCTTTGCTCATTGGATTGCTGCACAGAATCCAACCCCAACTCAACAGACAAAACATTGAATTTATTAGGAGAAAGCACACAAGCATTCTCATTAATAGCTTTGTAGCGAGACAAATTCTCAATATTGTCCACCACAGCATCACATCCCTTCCTTCTTGAAGTTTCAAAAGGAGTAGAAGAAGAGCTGGCATTAGTCTTATCAGTGATAGAGTGATTAGTTCTGGCAAATTCACCACTCCCTACTGACTTAGCTGAGATTCCAATTTCACCCACTGGTAACCTACTATCTAATACTCTTTTCTCAGCTAACGCCTGCTTTGCTTTCTCTAAAGCTACAAACGCTGCATGAAAAACAGCTTCAGAAGAAGCTAGCTCATTCTCAAGCTGATTGGTTTCCTCCACACCAATAGCATTCTCCTCTACTTCACCTGGTAACACAGCAAGAACACCATCATGTTCCGCATTTTTTGAAGCATCATGCTCCGCATCTTTTGAAGCATTATCACCACCAGGAAAGTTCTCAGTATTCTTTCCTTTACGCTGCCTCCTATTCCTAGCAGTCTGCCAGCCTTTGGAAGAATCTCCCTTTGCTGTAGTATCAGCCTTTGAAGAGTTATCATCACTCTTAGTTTGCCTCCTGCACTCATCTTCATTGTGCCCAATAATGCAGCACTTCATACAGAATTTTGGAGCCCGTGGAATCTCCAAATATTGCCAGAAAGTACGTCCCCCAGCTGTAATCTTGATTCTACTAGGAATGTGCTTCGCAAAATCCACATCCACCAAAACTGAGGCAAAGTTACCATACTCTAGATTAAGAGTTCTCTGATCAACTACAATGGGAGTGCCTAATACCTTCCCCATAGATAGCAAGTTCTTCTCTGTCCATAGTTCTGCATGGAGACCTGGAAAGTGAACCCATACGTTTGCATGGGAAGTTTTTTGACGTTCAGGATCAAAACCTGGGTACCAATCCATCAGTTTGAGCTCATGTTGATTTACATACCATTTAGTACGTCTAATCCTCTCTTTTTTTCAGCATCATGTAACATAACCACGAAAAATCCTTTACTCATAATCATAAACCTTGCTGAGCTAGGGTTTATCTGCCATTGATTAACCAAGCTGGATTTCACTTCCACAAACTTCAATCCCGTGAAGTTCAGACGTGCAATAAAACTATGCTCAAAGGGTTTACATCCTTCTTGATAAAAATCAGCTGGAATAATAAGAGAAGGCTCTCCATCAATCAGAGTAGGGTTTGGCAAGCTATTAATATCAACACACGTAGGCTGCAAAGTCTGTTTTCCTTTTACTTTCTCCGCAAAAGATTGTTGCTGGGAAATAACCCTAGAAGAAGTTACTTGTGTTTCCTCAACCATGATGATCAGATTGAAAAAATGTTAAGAAAACTTGAAAAAAACAAAACCCTAGAGAAATCGCCAGACTTTCTCTTTCCTCATGTCTTTCATCCTTCAAAATATTTAAAGAGGGCCCAACCGGGTTAACCCGTGAACCCGCAGGTTTAACCCGTTACGGGTGCGGGTTGAAGAAATGACCACCCGTGAAGAATATCAACCCGCGGGTTTTGACCTGTGTTAACCCGAACCCGTGTAACCCGTAACAAGCTAGCCCCGGCCCGCCCGTTTGCCAGCTCTATCAACGTACATAGAAATGCAATTTTTACTAGACGTATTGCCTTAGAACATATTAATTGTAATTACAATACATTTTTCAAACTTTTTCTGTTAAAGATGAGTTTATCTAGTTTACAATTTAGTCTCAGAAATAAATTTCCGACTTATAACGAAATTTGTAGACTTTTTTGAGTTAACGTATATAAAATTCAACATTTTTATGAACTCTTTCTTTTTATGTTGGCTTTGTATTTCTATTTGATTCAAGATAGATGAAATTTGTTAGGATTTGGGTTAGTTCTGCATGGTCTTTCATCCTTCTTCTATTGTGAAATTTGACTTCCTTCATATTTTCTTGAATCAACGTAGATAGAAATGCAATTTTGACTAGACATATTGCCTTAGAACATATTAAATTTAATTACAATACATTTTTCAAACTTTTTTTTGTCAAAGATGAGTTTATCTAGTTTACAATTTAGTCTCAGAAATCAATTTCCGACTTATAACGAAATTTGTAGACTTTTTTGAGTTAACGTATATAAAATTCAACATTTTTATGAACTCTTTCTTTTTGTGTTGGCTTTGTATTTCTATTTGATTCAAGATAGATGAAATTTGTTAGGATTTGGGTTAGTTCTGCATGGTCTTTCCTCCTTCTTCTATTGTGAAATTTGACTTCCTTCATATTTACTTGAATCAACGTACATAGAAATGCAATTTTTACTAGACATATTGCCTTAGAACATATTAATTGTAATTACAATACATTTTTCAAAATTTTTTTTGTCAAAGATGAGTTTATCTAGTTTATAATTTAGTCTCAGAAATCAATTTCCGACTTATAACGAAGTGTGTAGACTTTTTTGAGTTAATGTATATTGAATTCAACATTTTTATGAACTCTTTGTTTTTGTGTTGGCTTTGTCTTTCTATTTGATTCAAGATAGATGAAGTTTGTTAGGATTTGGATTAGTTCTGCATGGTCTTTCATCCTTTTTCTATTGTGAAATTTGACTTCCTTCATATTTTCTTGAATCAACGTACATAGAAATGCAATTTTTACTAGACGTATTGCCTTAGAACATATTAATTGTAATTACAATACATTTTTCAAACTTTTTCTGTGAAAGATGAGTTTATCTAGTTTACAATTTAGTCTCAGAAATCAATTTCCGACTTATAACGAAATTTGTAGACTTTTTTGAGTTAACGTATATAAAATTCAACATTTTTATGAACTCTTTCTTTTTGTGTTGGCTTTGTATTTCTATTTGATTCAAGATAGATGAAATTTGTTAGGATTTGGGTTAGTTCTGCATGGTCTTTCATCCTTCTTCTATTGTGAAATTTGACTTCCTTCATATTTTCTTGAATCAACGTACATAGAAATGCAATTTTGACTAGACATATTGCCTTAGAACATATTAATTTTAATTACAATACATTTTTCAAACTTTTTTTTGTCAAAGATGAGTTTATCTAGTTTACAATTTAGTCTCAGAAATCAATTTCCGACTTATAACGAAGTGTATAGACTTTTTTGAGTTAACGTATATAAAATTCAACATTTTTATGAACTCTTTCTTTTTGTGATGGCTTTGTCTTTCTATTTGATTCAAGATAGATGAAATTTGTTAGGATTTGGATTAGTTTTGCATGGTCTTTCATCCTTCTTCTATTGTGAAATTTGACTTCCTTCATATTTACTTGAATCAACGTACATAGAAATTCAATTTTTACTAGACGTATTGCCTTAGAACATATTAATTGTAATTACAATACATTTTTCAAACTTTTTCTGTTAAAGATGAGTTTATCTAGTTTACAATTTAGTCTCAGAAATCAATTTCCGACTTATAACGAAATGTGTAGACTTTTTTGAGTTAACATATATAAAATTCAACATTTTTATGAACCCTTTCTTTTTGTGTTGGCTTTGTCTTTCTATTTGATTCAAGATAGATGAAATTTGTTAGGATTTGGATTAGTTCTACATGGTCTTTCATCCTTCTTCTATTGTGAAATTTGACTTCCTTCATATTTTCATGAATCAACGTACATAGAAATGCAATTTTTACTAGACGTATTGCCTTAGAACATATTAATTGTAATTACAACACATTTTTCAAAGTTTTCTCTTAAAGATGAGTTTATCTAGTTTACAATTTAGTCTAAGAAATCAATTTCCGACTTATAACGAAATGTGTAGACTTTTTTGAGTTAACATATATAAAATTCAACATTTTTATGAACTCTTTCTTTTTGTGTTGGCTTTGTCTTTCTATTTGATTCAAGATAGATGAAATTTGTTAGGATTTGAATTAGTTCTACATGGTCTTTCATCCTTCTTCTATTGTGAAATTTGACTTCCTTCATATTTTCTTGAATCATCGCACATAGAAATGCAATTTTTAGTAGACGTAATGCCTTAGAACATATTATTTGTGATTACAATACATTTTTCAAACTTTTTCAGTTAAAGATGAGTTTATCTAGTTTACAATTTAGTCTCAGAAATTCCGACTTATAACGAAGTGTGTAGACTTTTTTGAGTTAACGTATATTAAATTCAACATTTTTATGAACTCTTTCTTTTTGTGTTGGCTTTGTCTTTCTATTTGATTCAAGATAGATGAAATTTGTTAGGATTTGGTTTAGTTTTGCATGGTCTTTCATCCTTCTTCTATTGTGAAATTTGACTTCCTTCGTATTTACTTGAATCAACGTACATAGAAATGCAATTTTTACTAGACGTATTGCCTTAGAACGTATTAATTGTAATTACAATACATTTTTCAAACTTTTTCTGTCAAAGATGAGTTTATCTAGTTTACAATTTAGTCTTAGAAATCAATTTCCGACTTATAACGAAGTGTGTAGACTTTTTTGAGTTAACGTATATAAAATTCAACATTTTTATGAACTCTTTCTTTTTGTGTTGGCTTTGTATTTCTATTTGATTCAAGATAGATGAAATTTGTTAGGATTTGGGTTAATTCTGCATGGTCTTTCCTCCTTCTTCTATTGTGAAATTTGACTTCCTTCATATTTTCTTGAATCAACGTACATAGAAATGCAATATTTACTAGACATATTGCCTTAGAACATATTAATTGTAATTACAATACATTTTTCAAAATTTTTTTTGTCAAAGATGAGTTTATCTAGTTTATAATTTAGTCTCAGAAATCAATTTCCGACTTATAACGAAGTGTGTAGACTTTTTTGAGTTAACGTATATTGAATTCAACATTTTTATGAACTCTTTGTTTTTGTGTTGGCTTTGTCTTTCTATTTGATTGAAGATAGATGAAGTTTGTTAGGATTTGGATTAGTTCTGCATGGTCTTTCATCCTTTTTCTATTGTGAAATTTGACTTCCTTCATATTTTCTTGAATCAACGTACATAGAAATGCAATTTTTACTAGACGTATTGCCTTAGAACATATTAATTGTAATTACAATACATTTTTCAAACTTTTTCTGTGAAAGATGAGTTTATCTAGTTTACAATTTAGTCTCAGAAATAAATTTCCGACTTATAACGAAATGTGTAGACTTTTTTGAGTTAACGTATATAAAATTCAACATTTTTATGAAATCTTTCTTTTTGTGTTGGCTTTGTCTTTCTATTTGATTCAAGATAGATGAAATTTGTTAAGATTTGGATTAGTTCTACATGGTCTTTCATCCTTCTTCTATTGTGAAATTTGACTTCCTTCATATTTACTTGAATCAACGTACATAGAAATTCAATTTTTACTAGACGTATTGCCTTAGAACATATTAATTGTAATTACAATACATTTTTCAAACTTTTTCTGTCAAAGATGAGTTTATATAGTTTACAATTTAGTCTCAGAAATCAATTTCCGGCTTATAACGAAATATGTAGACTTTTTTGAGTTAACGTATATAAAATTCAACATTTTTATGAACTCCTTCTTTTTGTTTTGGCTTTGAATTTCTATTTGATTCAAGATAGATGAAATTTGTTAGGATTTGGGTTACTTCTGCATGGTCTTTCATCCTTCTTCTGTTGTGAAATTTGACTTCCTTCATATTTTCTTGAATCAACGTACATATAAATGCAATTTTTAGTAGACGTAATGCCTTAGAACATATTATTTGTGATTACAATACATTTTTCAAACTTTTTCAGTTAAAGAAGAGTTTATCTAGTTTACAATTTAGTCTCAGAAATCAATTTCCGACTTATAACGAAGTGTGTAGGCTTTTTTGAGTTAACGTATATTAAATTCAACATTTTTATTAACTCTTTCTTTTTGTGTTGGTTTTGTCTTTCTATTTGATTCAAGATAGATGAAATTTTTTAGGATTTGGATTAGTTTTGCATGGTCTTTCATCCTTCTTCTATTGTGAAATTTGACTTCCTTCGTATTTACTTGAATCAACGTACATAAAAATGCAATTTTTACTAGACGTATTGCCTTAGAACGTATTAATTGTAATTACAATACATTTTTCAAACTTTTTCTGTCAAAGATGAGTTTATCTAGTTTACAATTTAGTCTCAGAAATCAATTTCCGACTTATAACGAAGTGTGTAGACTTTTTTGAGTTAACGTATATAAAATTCAACATTTTTATGAACTCTTTCTTTTTGTGTTGGCTTTGTATTTCTATTTGATTCAAGATAGATGAAATTTGTTAGGATTTGGGTTAGTTCTGCATGGTCTTTCCTCCTTCTTCTATTGTGAAATTTGACTTCCTTCATATTTTCTTGAATCAACGTACATAGAAATGCAATTTTTACTAGACATATTGCCTTAGAACATATTAATTGTAATTACAATACATTTTTCAAATTTTTTTTGTCAAAGATGAGTTTATCTAGTTTACAATTTAGTCTCAGAAATCAATTTCCGACTTATAACGAAGAGTGTAGACTTTTTTGAGTTAACGTATATTAAATTCAACATTTTTATGAACTCTTTGTTTTTGCGTTGGCTTTGTCTTTCCATTTGATTCAAGATAGATGAAATTTGTTAAGATTTGGGTTAGTTCTGCATGGTCTTTCATCCTTCTTCTATTGTGAAATTTGACTTCCTTCATATTTTCTTGAATCAACGTACATAGAAATGCAATTTTGACTAGACATATTGCCTTAGAACATATTAATTTTAATTACAATACATTTTTCAAACTTTTTTTTGTCAAACATGAGTTTATCTAGTTTACAATTTAGTCTCAGAAATCAATTTCCGACTTATAACAAAATGTGTAGACTTTTTTGAGTTAACGTATATAAAATTAAACATTTTTATGAACTCTTTCTTTTTGTGTTGGATTTGTCTTTATATTTGATTCAAGATAGATGAAATTTGTTAGGATTTGGATTAATTCTTCATAGTCTTTCATCCTTCTTCTATTGTAAAATTTGACTTCCTTCATATTTTCTTGAATCAACGTACATATAAATGCAATTTTTAGTAGACGTAATGCCTTAGAACATATTATTTTTGATTACAATACATTTTTCAAACTTTTTCTGTTAAAGATGAGTTTATCTAGTTTACAATTTAGTCTCAGAAATCAATTTCCGACTTATAACGAAATGTGTAGACTTTTTTGAGTTAACGTATATAAAATTCAACATTTTTATGAACTCTTTCTTTTTGTGTTGGCTTTGTATTTCTATTTGATTCAAGATAGATGAAATTTGTTAGGATTTGGGTTAGTTCTGCATGGTCTTTCATCCTTCTTCTATTGTGAAATTTGACTTCCTTCATATTTTCTTGAATCAACGTACATAGAAATGCAATTTTGACTAGACATATTGCCTTAGAACATATTAATTTTAATTACAATACATTTTTCAAACTTTTTTTGTCAAAGATGAGTTTATCTAGTTTACAATTTAGTCTCAGAAATCAATTTCCGACTTATAACGAAGTGTGTAGACTTTTTTGAGTTAACGTATATTAAATTCAACATTTTTATGAACTCTTTGTTTTTGCGTTGGCTTTGTCTTTCCATTTGATTCAAGATAGATGAAATTTGTTAGGATTTGGGTTAGTTCTGCATGGTCTTTCATCCTTCTTCTATTGTGAAATTTGACTTCCTATATATTTTCTTGAATCAACGTACATAGAAATGCAATTTTGACTAGACATATTGCCTTAGAACATATTAATTTTAATTACAATACATTTTTCAAACTTTTTTTTGTCAAACATGAGTTTATCTAGTTTACAATTTAGTCTCAGAAATCAATTTCCGACTTATAACAAAATGTGTAGACTTTTTTGAGTTAACGTATATAAAATTCAACATTTTTATGAAATCATTCTTTTTGTGTTGGATTTGTCTTTCTATTTGATTCAAGATATATGAAATTTGTTAGGATTTGGATTAGTTACGCAAGGTCTTTCATCCTTCTTCGATTGTAAAATTTTACTTCCTTCATATTTTCTTGAATCAACGTACATAGAAATGCAATTTTTACTAGACATATTACTTTAGAACATATTAATTGTAATTACAATACATTTTTAAAACTTTTTTTTGTCAAAGATGAGTTTATCTAGTTTACAATTTAGTCTCAGAAATCAATTTCCGACTTATAACAAAATGTGTAGACTTTTTTGAGTTAACGTATATAAAATTAAACATTTTTATGAACTCTTTCTTTTAGTGTTGGATTTGTCTTTATATTTGATTCAAGATAGATGAAATTTGTTAGGATTTGGATTAATTCTGCATGGTCTTTCATCCTTCTTCTATTGTAAAATTTGACTACCTTCATATTTTCTTGAATCAACGTACATATAAATGCAATTTTTAGTAGACGCCTTAGATCATATTATTTTTGATTACAATACATTTTTCAAAATTTTTCAGTTAAAGATGAGTTTATCTAGTTTACAATTTAGTCTCAGAAATCAATTTCCGACTTATAACGAAGTGTGTAGGCTTTTTTGAGTTAACGTATATTAAATTCAACATTTTTATGAACTCTTTCTTTTTGTGTTGGCTTTGTCTTTCTATTTGATTCAAGATAGATGAAATTTGTTAGGATTTGGTTTAGTTTTGCATGGTCTTTCATCCTTCTTCTATTGTGAAATTTGACTTCCTTCGTATTTACTTGAATCAACGTACATAGAAATGCAATTTTTACTAGACGTATTGCCTTAGAACGTATTAATTGTAATTACAATACATTTTTCAAACTTTTTCTGTCAAAGATGAGTTTATCTAGTTTACAATTTAGTCTTAGAAATCAATTTCCGACTTATAACGAAGTGTGTAGACTTTTTTGAGTTAACGTATATAAAATTCAACATTTTTATGAACTCTTTCTTTTTGTGTTGGCTTTGTATTTCTATTTGATTCAAGATAGATGAAATTTGTTAGGATTTGGGTTAATTCTGCATGGTCTTTCCTCCTTCTTCTATTGTGAAATTTGACTTCCTTCATATTTTCTTGAATCAACGTACATAGAAATGCAATTTTTACTAGACATATTGCCTTAGAACATATTAATTGTAATTACAATACATTTTTCAAATTTTTTTTGTCAAAGATGAGTTTATCTAGTTTACAATTTAGTCTCAGAAATCAATTTCCGACTTATAACGAAGAGTGTAGACTTTTTTGAGTTAACGTATATTAAATTCAACATTTTTATGAACTCTTTGTTTTTGTGTTGGCTTTGTCTTTCTATTTGATTCAAGATAGTTGAAGTTTGTTAGGATTTGGATTAGTTCTGCATGGTCTTTCATCCTTTTTCTATTGTGAAATTTGACTTCCTTCATATTTTCTTGAATCAACGTACATAGAAATGCAATTTTTACCAGACGTATTGCCTTAGAACATATTAATTGTAATTACAATACATTTTTCAAACTTTTTTTTGTTAAAGATGAGTTTATCTAGTTTACAGGTTAGTCTCAGAAATGAATTTCCGACTTATAACGAAGTGTGTAGACTTTTTTGAGTTAACGTATATTAAATTCAACATTTTTATGAACTCTTTCTTTTTGTGTTAGCTTTGTATTTCTATTTGATTCAAGATAGATGAAATTTGTTAGGTTTTGGGTTAATTCTGCATGGTCTTTCCTCCTTCTTCTATTGTGAAATTTGACTTCCTTCGTATTTACTTGAATCAACGTACATAGAAATGCAATTTTTACTAGACGTATTGCCTTAGAACGTATTAATTGTAATTACAATACATTTTTCAAACTTTTTCTGTCAAAGATGAGTTTATCTAGTTTACAATTTAGTCTCAGAAATCAATTTCCGACTTATAACGAAGTGTGTAGACTTTTTTGAGTTAACGTATATAAAATTCAACATTTTTATGAACTCTTTCTTTTTGTGTTGGCTTTGTATTTCTATTTGATTCAAGATAGATGAAATTTGTTAGGATTTGGGTTAATTCTGCATGGTCTTTCCTCCTTCTTCTATTGTGAAATTTGACTTCCTTCATATTTTCTTGAATCAATGTACATAGAAATGCAATTTTTACTAGACATATTGCCTTAGAACATATTAATTGTAATTACAATACATTTTTCAAAATTTTTTTTGTCAAAGATGAGTTTATCTAGTTTATAATTTAGTCTCAGAAATCAATTTCCGACTTATAACGAAGTGTGTAGACTTTTTTGAGTTAACGTATATTGAATTCAACATTTTTATGAACTCTTTGTTTTTGTGTTGGCTTTGTCTTTCTATTTGATTCAAGATAGATGAAGTTTGTTAGGATTTGGATTAGTTCTGCATGGTCTTTCATCCTTTTTCTATTGTGAAATTTGACTTCCTTCATATTTTCTTGAATCAACGTACATAGAAATGCAATTTTTACTAGACGTATTGCCTTAGAACATATTAATTGTAATTACAATACATTTTTCAAACTTTTTCTGTGAAAGATGAGTTTATCTAGTTTACAATTTAGTCTCAGAAATAAATTTCCGACTTATAACGAAATGTGTAGACTTTTTTGAGTTAACGTATATAAAATTCAACATTTTTATGAAATCTTTCTTTTTGTGTTGGCTTTGTCTTTCTATTTGATTCAAGATAGATGAAATTTGTTAAGATTTGGATTAGTTTTGCATTGTCTTTCATCCTTCTTCTATTGTGAAATTTGACTTCCTTCATATTTACTTGAATCAACGTACATAGAAATTCAATTTTTACTAGACGTATTGCCTTAGAACATATTAATTGTAATTACAATACATTTTTCAAACTTTTTCTGTTAAAGATGAGTTTATCTAGTTTACAATTTAGTCTCAGAAATCAATTTCCGACTTATAACGAAAGGTGTAAACTTTTTTGAGTTAACGTATATAAAATTCAACATTTTTATGAACTCTTTCTTCTTGTGTTGGCTTTGTCTTTCTATTTGATTCAAGATAGATGAAATTTGTTAGGATTTGGATTAGTTCTGCATGGTCTTTCATCTTTCTTCTATTGTGAAATTTGACTTCCTTCATATTTTCTTGAATCAACGTACATAGAAATGCAATTTTTACTAGACGTATTTCCTTAGAACATATTAATTGTAATTACAACACATTTTTCAAACTTTTTCTGTTAAAGATGAGTTTATCTAGTTTACAATTTAGTCTCAGAAATCAATTAACGACTTATAACGAAATGTGTAGACTTTTTCGAGTTAACGTATATAAAATTCAACATTTTTATGAACTCTTTCTTTTTGTGTTAGCTTTGTCTTTCTATTTGATTCAAGATAGATGAAATTTGTTAGGATTTGGATTAGTTCTGCATGGTCTTTCATCTTTCTTCTATTGTGAAATTTGACTTCCTTCATATTTTCTTGAATCAAAGTACATAGAAATGCAATTTTTACTAGACATATTGCCTTATAACATGTTAATTGTAATTACAATACATTTTTCAAACTTTTTCTGTTAAAGCTGAGTTTATCTAGTTTACAATTTAGTCTCAGAAATCAATTTCCGACTTATAACGAAATGCGTAGACTTTTTTGAGTTAACGTATATAAAATTCAGCATTTTAATGAACTCTTTCTTTTATATTGGCTTTGTCTTTCTATTTGATTCAAGATATATGAAATTCGTTAGGATTTGGATTAGTTCTGCAAGGTCTTTCATCTTTCTTCTATTGTGAAATTTGACTTCCTTCATATTTTCTTGAATCAACGTACATAGAAATGCAATTTTTACTAGACGTATTGCCTTAGAACATATTAATTGTAATTACAATACATTTTTCAAACTTTTTCTGTTAAAGATGAGTTTATCTAGTTTACAATTTAGTCTCAAAAATCAATTTCCGACTTATAACGAAGTGTGTAGACTTTTTTGAGTTAACGTATATTAAATTCAACATTTTTATGAACTCTTTCTTTTTGTGTTGGCTTTGTCTTTCTATTTGATTCAAGATAGATGAAATTTGTTAGGATTTGGTTTAGTTTTGCATGGTCTTTCATCCTTCTTCTATTGTGAAATTTGACTTCCTTCGTATTTACTTGAATCAACGTACATAGAAATGCAATTTTTACTAGACGTATTGCCTTAGAACGTATTAATTGTAATTACAATACATTTTTCAAACTTTTTCTGTCAAAGATGAGTTTATCTAGTTTACAATTTAGTCTTAGAAATCAATTTCCGACTTATAACGAAGTGTGTAGACTTTTTTGAGTTAACGTATATAAAATTCAACATTTTTATGAACTCTTTCTTTTTGTGTTGGCTTTGTATTTCTATTTGATTCAAGATAGATGAAATTTGTTAGGATTTGGGTTAATTCTGCATGGTCTTTCCTCCTTCTTCTATTGTGAAATTTGACTTCCTTCATATTTTCTTGAATCAACGTACATAGAAATGCAATATTTACTAGACATATTGCCTTAGAACATATTAATTGTAATTACAATACATTTTTCAAAATTTTTTTTGTCAAAGATGAGTTTATCTAGTTTATAATTTAGTCTCAGAAATCAATTTCCGACTTATAACGAAGTGTGTAGACTTTTTTGAGTTAACGTATATTGAATTCAACATTTTTATGAACTCTTTGTTTTTGTGTTGGCTTTGTCTTTCTATTTGATTGAAGATAGATGAAGTTTGTTAGGATTTGGATTAGTTCTGCATGGTCTTTCATCCTTTTTCTATTGTGAAATTTGACTTCCTTCATATTTTCTTGAATCAACGTACATAGAAATGCAATTTTTACTAGACGTATTGCCTTAGAACATATTAATTGTAATTACAATACATTTTTCAAACTTTTTCTGTGAAAGATGAGTTTATCTAGTTTACAATTTAGTCTCAGAAATAAATTTCCGACTTATAACGAAATGTGTAGACTTTTTTGAGTTAACGTATATAAAATTCAACATTTTTATGAAATCTTTCTTTTTGTGTTGGCTTTGTCTTTCTATTTGATTCAAGATAGATGAAATTTGTTAAGATTTGGATTAGTTCTACATGGTCTTTCATCCTTCTTCTATTGTGAAATTTGACTTCCTTCATATTTACTTGAATCAACGTACATAGAAATTCAATTTTTACTAGACGTATTGCCTTAGAACATATTAATTGTAATTACAATACATTTTTCAAACTTTTTCTGTCAAAGATGAGTTTATATAGTTTACAATTTAGTCTCAGAAATCAATTTCCGGCTTATAACGAAATATGTAGACTTTTTTGAGTTAACGTATATAAAATTCAACATTTTTATGAACTCCTTCTTTTTGTTTTGGCTTTGAATTTCTATTTGATTCAAGATAGATGAAATTTGTTAGGATTTGGGTTACTTCTGCATGGTCTTTCATCCTTCTTCTGTTGTGAAATTTGACTTCCTTCATATTTTCTTGAATCAACGTACATATAAATGCAATTTTTAGTAGACGTAATGCCTTAGAACATATTATTTGTGATTACAATACATTTTTCAAACTTTTTCAGTTAAAGAAGAGTTTATCTAGTTTACAATTTAGTCTCAGAAATCAATTTCCGACTTATAACAAGTGTGTAGGCTTTTTTGAGTTAACGTATATTAAATTCAACATTTTTATTAACTCTTTCTTTTTGTGTTGGTTTTGTCTTTCTATTTGATTCAAGATAGATGAAATTTTTTAGGATTTGGATTAGTTTTGCATGGTCTTTCATCCTTCATCTATTGTGAAATTTGACTTCCTTCGTATTTACTTGAATCAACGTACATAGAAATGCAATTTTTACTAGACGTATTGCCTTAGAACGTATTAATTGTAATTACAATACATTTTTCAAACTTTTTCTGTGAAAGATGAGTTTATCTAGTTTACAATTTAGTCTCAGAAATCAATTTCCGACTTATAACGAAATTTGTAGACTTTTTTGAGTTAACGTATATAAAATTCAACATTTTTATGAACTCTTTCTTTTTGTGTTGGCTTTGTATTTCTATTTGATTCAAGATAGATGAAATTTGTTAGGATTTGGGTTAGTTCTGCATGGTCTTTCATCCTTCTTCTATTGTGAAATTTGACTTCCTTCATATTTTCTTGAATCAACGTACATAGAAATGCAATTTTTACTAGACATATTGCCTTAGAACATATTAATTTTAATTACAATACATTTTTCAAACTTTTTTTTGTCAAACATGAGTTTATCTAGTTTACAATTTAGTCTCAGAAATCAATTTCCGACTTATAACAAAATGTGTAGACTTTTTTGAGTTAACGTATATAAAATTAAACATTTTTATGAACTCTTTCTTTTTGTGTTGGATTTGTCTTTATATTTGATTCAAGATAGATGAAATTTGTTAGGATTTGGATTAATTCTTCATAGTCTTTCATCCTTCTTCTATTGTAAAATTTGACTTCCTTCATATTTTCTTGAATCAACGTACATATAAATGCAATTTTTAGTAGACGTAATGCCTTAGAACATATTATTTTTGATTACAATACATTTTTCAAACTTTTTCTGTTAAAGATGAGTTTATCTAGTTTACAATTTAGTCTCAGAAATCAATTTCCGACTTATAACGAAATGTGTAGACTTTTTTGAGTTAACGTATATAAAATTCAACATTTTTATGAACTCTTTCTTTTTGTGTTGGCTTTGTATTTCTATTTGATTCAAGATAGATGAAATTTGTTAGGATTTGGGTTAGTTCTGCATGGTCTTTCATCCTTCTTCTATTGTGAAATTTGACTTCCTTCATATTTTCTTGAATCAACGTACATAGAAATGCAATTTTGACTAGACATATTGCCTTAGAACATATTAATTTTAATTACAATACATTTTTCAAACTTTTTTTGTCAAAGATGAGTTTATCTAGTTTACAATTTAGTCTCAGAAATCAATTTCCGACTTATAACGAAGTCTGTAGACTTTTTTGAGTTAACGTATATTAAATTCAACATTTTTATGAACTCTTTGTTTTTGCGTTGGCTTTGTCTTTCCATTTGATTCAAGATAGATGAAATTTGTTAGGATTTGGGTTAGTTCTGCATGGTCTTTCATCCTTCTTCTATTGTGAAATTTGACTTCCTATATATTTTCTTGAATCAACGTACATAGAAATACAATTTTGACTAGACATATTGCCTTAGAACATATTAATTTTAATTACAATACATTTTTCAAACTTTTTTTTGTCAAACATGAGTTTATCTAGTTTACAATTTAGTCTCAGAAATCAATTTCCGACTTATAACAAAATGTGTAGACTTTTTTGAGTTAACGTATATAAAATTCAACATTTTTATGAAATCATTCTTTTTGTGTTGGATTTGTCTTTCTATTTGATTCAAGATATATGAAATTTGTTAGGATTTGGATTAGTTATGCATGGTCTTTCATCCTTCTTCTATTGTAAAATTTGACTTCCTTCATATTTTCTTGAATCAACGTACATAGAAATGCAATTTTTACTAGACATATTGCCTTAGAACATATTAATTGTAATTACAATACATTTTTAAAACTTTTTTTTGTCAAAGATGAGTTTATCTAGTTTACAATTTAGTCTCAGAAATCAATTTCCGACTTATAACAAAATGTGTCGACTTTTTTGAGTTAACGTATATAAAATTAAACATTTTTATGAACTCTTTCTTTTTGTGTTGGATTTGTCTTTATATTTGATTCAAGATAGATGAAATTTGTTAGGATTTGGATTAGTTCTGCATAGTCTTTCATCCTTCTTCTATTGTAAAATTTGACTTCCTTCATATTTTCTTGAATCAACGTACATATAAATGCAATTTTTAGTAGACGTAATGCCTTAGAACATATTATTTTTGATTACAATACATTTTTCAAACTTTTTCTGTTAAAGATGAGTTTATCTAGTTTACAATTTAGTCTCAGAAATCAATTTCCGACTTATAACGAAATGTGTAGACTTTTTTGAGTTAACGTATATAAAATTCAACATTTTTATGAACTCTTTCTTTTTGTGTTGGCTTTGTATTTCTATTTGATTCAAGATAGATGAAATTTGTTAGGATTTGGGTTAGTTCTGCATGGTCTTTCATCCTTCTTCTATTGTGAAATTTGACTTCCTTCATATTTTCTTGAATCAACGTACATAGAAATGCAATTTTGACTAGACATATTGCCTTAGAACATATTAATTTTAATTACAATACATTTTTCAAACTTTTTTTTGTCAAAGATGAGTTTATCTAGTTTACAATTTAGTCTCAGAAATCAATTTCCGACTTATAACGAAGTGTATAGACTTTTTTGAGTTAACGTATATTAAATTCAACATTTTTATGAATTCTTTGTTTTTGTGTTGGCTTTGTCTTTCCATTTGATTCAAGATAGATGAAATTTGTTAGGATTTGGGTGTTCTGCATGGTCTTTCATCCTTCTTCTATTGTGAAATTTGACTTCCTTCATATTTTCTTGAATCAACGTAATAAAAATGCAATTTTTACTAGACATGTTGCCTTAGAACATATTAATTGTAATTACAATACAATTTTTAAACTTTTTTTTTGTCAAAGATGAGTTTATCTAGTTTACAATTTAGTCTCAGAAATCAATTTCCGACTTATAACGAAATGTGTAGACTTTTTTGAGTTAACGTATATAAAATTCAACATTTTTATGAACTCTTTCTTTTTGTGTTGGCTTTGAATTTCTATTTAATTCAAGATAGATGAAATTTGTTAGGATTTGGGTTAGTTCTGCATGGTCTTTCATCCTTCTTCTGTTGTGAAATTTGACTTCCTTCATATTTTCTTGAATCAACGTACATAGAAATGCAATTTTTAGTAGACGTAATGCCTTAGAACATATTATTTGTGATTACAATACATTTTTCAAACTTTTTCAGTTAAAGATGAGTTTATCTAGTTTAAAATTTAGTCTCAGAAATCAATTTCCGAGTTATAACGAAGTGTGTAGGCTTTTTTGAGTTAACGTATATTAAATTCAACATTTTTATGAACTCTTTCTTTTTGTGTTGGCTTTGTCTTTCTATTTGATTCAAGATTGATGAAATTTGTTAGGATTTGGATTAGTTTTGCATGGTCTTTCATCCTTCTTCTATTGTGAAATTTGACTTCCTTCGTATTTACTTGAATCAACGTACATAGAAATGCAATTTTTACTAGACGTATTGCCTTAGAACGTATTAATTGTAATTACAATACATTTTTCAAACTTTTTCTGTCAAAGATGAGTTTATCTAGTTTACAATTTAGTCTCAGAAATCAATTTCCGACTTATAACGAAGTGTGTAGACTTTTTTGAGTTAACGTATATAAAATTCAACATTTTTATGAACTCTTTCTTTTTGTGTTGGCTTTGTATTTCTATTTGATTCAAGATAGATGAAATTTGTTAGGATTTGGGTTAATTCTGCATGGTCTTTCCTCCTTCTTCTATTGTGAAATTTGACTTCCTTCATATTTTCTTGAATCAATGTACATAGAAATGCAATTTTTACTAGACATATTGCCTTAGAACATATTAATTGTAATTACAATACATTTTTCAAAATTTTTTTTGTCAAAGATGAGTTTATCTAGTTTATAATTTAGTCTCAGAAATCAATTTCCGACTTATAACGAAGTGTGTAGACTTTTTTGAGTTAACGTATATTGAATTCAACATTTTTATGAACTCTTTGTTTTTGTGTTGGCTTTGTCTTTCTATTTGATTCAAGATAGATGAAGTTTGTTAGGATTTGGATTAGTTCTGCATGGTCTTTCATCCTTTTTCTATTGTGAAATTTGACTTCCTTCATATTTTCTTGAATCAACGTACATAGAAATGCAATTTTTACTAGACGTATTGCCTTAGAACATATTAATTGTAATTACAATACATTTTTCAAACTTTTTCTGTGAAAGATGAGTTTATCTAGTTTACAATTTAGTCTCAGAAATAAATTTCCGACTTATAACGAAATGTGTAGACTTTTTTGAGTTAACGTATATAAAATTCAACATTTTTATGAAATCTTTCTTTTTGTGTTGGCTTTGTCTTTCTATTTGATTCAAGATAGATGAAATTTGTTAAGATTTGGATTAGTTTTGCATTGTCTTTCATCCTTCTTCTATTGTGAAATTTGACTTCCTTCATATTTACTTGAATCAACGTACATAGAAATTCAATTTTTACTAGACGTATTGCCTTAGAACATATTAATTGTAATTACAATACATTTTTCAAACTTTTTCTGTCAAAGATGAGTTTATATAGTTTACAATTTAGTCTCAGAAATCAATTTCCGGCTTATAACGAAATATGTAGACTTTTTTGAGTTAACGTATATAAAATTCAACATTTTTATGAACTCCTTCTTTTTGTTTTGGCTTTGAATTTCTATTTGATTCAAGATATATGAAATTTGTTAGGATTTGGGTTACTTCTGCATGGTCTTTCATCCTTCTTCTGTTGTGAAATTTGACTTCCTTCATATTTTCTTGAATCAACGTACATATAAATGCAATTTTTAGTAGACGTAATGCCTTAGAACATATTATTTGTGATTACAATACATTTTTCAAGCTTTTTCAGTTAAAGAAGAGTTTATCTAGTTTACAATTTAGTCTCAGAAATCAATTTCCGACTTATAACAAGTGTGTAGGCTTTTTTGAGTTAACGTATATTAAATTCAACATTTTTATTAACTCTTTCTTTTTGTGTTGGTTTTGTCTTTCTATTTGATTCAAGATAGATGAAATTTTTTAGGATTTGGATTAGTTTTGCATGGTCTTTCATCCTTCTTCTATTGTGAAATTTGACTTCCTTCGTATTTACTTGAATCAACGTACATAGAAATGCAATTTTTACTAGACGTATTGCCTTAGAACGTATTAATTGTAATTACAATACATTTTTCAAACTTTTTCTGTCAAAGATGAGTTTATCTAGTTTACAATTTAGTCTCAGAAATCAATTTCCGACTTATAACGAAGTGTGTAGACTTTTTTGAGTTAACGTATATAAAATTCAACATTTTTATGAACTCTTTCTTTTTATGTTGGCTTTGTATTTTTATTTGATTCAAGATAGATGAAATTTGTTAGGATTTGGGTTAATTCTGCATGGTCTTTCCTCCTTCTTCTATTGTGAAATTTGACTTCCTTCATATTTTCTTGAATCAATGTACATAGAAATGCAATTTTTACTAGACATATTGCCTTAGAACATATTAATTATAATTACAATACATTTTTCAAATTTTTTTTGTCAAAGATGAGTTTATCTAGTTTATAATTTAGTCTCAGAAATCAATTTCCGACTTATAACGAAGTGTGTAGACTTTTTTGAGTTAACGTATATTGAATTCAACATTTTTATGAACTCTTTGTTTTTGTGTTGGCTTTGTCTTTCTATTTGATTCAAGATAGATGAAGTTTGTTAGGATTTGGATTAGTTCTGCATGGTCTTTCATCCTTTTTCTATTGTGAAATTTGACTTCCTTCATATTTTCTTGAATCAACGTACATAGAAATGCAATTTTTACTAGACGTATTGCCTTAGAACATATTAATTGTAATTACAATACATTTTTCAAACTTTTTCTGTGAAAGATGAGTTTATCTAGTTTACAATTTAGTCTCAGAAATAAATTTCCGACTTATAACGAAATGTGTAGACTTTTTTGAGTTAACGTATATAAAATTCAACATTTTTATGAAATCTTTCTTTTTGTGTTGGCTTTGTCTTTCTATTTGATTCAAGATAGATGAAATTTGTTAAGATTTGGATTAGTTTTGCATTGTCTTTCATCCTTCTTCTATTGTGAAATTTGACTTCCTTCATATTTACTTGAATCAACGTACATAGAAATTCAATTTTTACTAGACGTATTGCCTTAGAACATATTAATTGTAATTACAATACATTTTTCAAACTTTTTCTGTCAAAGATGAGTTTATATAGTTTACAATTTAGTCTCAGAAATCAATTTCCGGCTTATAACGAAATATGTAGACTTTTTTGAGTTAACGTATATAAAATTCAACATTTTTATGAACTCCTTCTTTTTGTTTTGGCTTTGAATTTCTATTTGATTCAAGATAGATGAAATTTGTTAGGATTTGGGTTACTTCTGCATGGTCTTTCATCCTTCTTCTGTTGTGAAATTTGACTTCCTTCATATTTTCTTGAATCAACGTACATATAAATGCAATTTTTAGTAGACGTAATGCCTTAGAACATATTATTTGTGATTACAATACATTTTTCAAACTTTTTTCAGTTAAAGAAGAGTTTATCTAGTTTACAATTTAGTCTCAGAAATCAATTTCCGACTTATAACGAAGTGTGTAGGCTTTTTTGAGTTAACGTATATTAAATTCAACATTTTTATTAACTCTTTCTTTTTGTGTTGGTTTTGTCTTTCTATTTGATTCAAGATAGATGAAATTTTTTAGGATTTGGATTAGTTTTGCATGGTCTTTCATCCTTCTTCTATTGTGAAATTTGACTTCCTTCGTATTTACTTGAATCAACGTACATAGAAATGCAATTTTTACTAGACGTATTGCCTTAGAACGTATTAATTGTAATTACAATACATTTTTCAAACTTTTTCTGTCAAAGATGAGTTTATCTAGTTTACAATTTAGTCTCAGAAATCAATTTCCGACTTATAACGAAGTGTGTAGACTTTTTTGAGTTAACGTATATAAAATTCAACATTTTTATGAACTCTTTCTTTTTGTGTTGGCTTTGTATTTCTATTTGATTCAAGATAGATGAAATTTGTTAGGATTTGGGTTAATTCTGCATGGTCTTTCCTCCTTCTTCTATTGTGAAATTTGACTTCCTTCATATTTTCTTGAATCAATGTACATAGAAATGCAATTTTTACTAGACATATTGCCTTAGAACATATTAATTGTAATTACAATACATTTTTCAAATTTTTTTTGTCAAAGATGAGTTTATCTAGTTTATAATTTAGTCTCAGAAATCAATTTCCGACTTATAACGAAGTGTGTAGACTTTTTTGAGTTAACGTATATTGAATTCAACATTTTTATGAACTCTTTGTTTTTGTGTTGGCTTTGTCTTTCTATTTGATTCAAGATAGATGAAGTTTGTTAGGATTTGGATTAGTTCTGCATGGTCTTTTATCCTTTATCTATTGTGAAATTTGACTTCCTTCATATTTTCTTGAATCAACGTACATAGAAATGCAATTTTTACTAGACGTATTGCCTTAGAACATATTAATTGTAATTACAATACATTTTTCAAACTTTTTTTTGTTAAAGATGAGTTTATCTAGTTTACAGGTTAGTCTCAGAAATGAATTTCCGACTTATAACGAAGTGTGTAGACTTTTTTGAGTTAACGTATATTAAATTCAACATTTTTATGAACTCTTTCTTTTTGTGTTAGCTTTGTATTTCTATTTGATTCAAGATAGATGAAATTTGTTAGGTTTTGGGTTAATTCTGCATGGTCTTTCCTCCTTCTTCTATTGTGAAATTTGACTTCCTTCATATTTTCTTGAATCAATGTACATAGAAATGCAATTTTTACTAGACATATTGCCTTAGAACATATTAATTGTAATTACAATACATTTTTCAAATTTTTTTTGTCAAAGATGAGTTTATCTAGTTTATAATTTAGTCTCAGAAATAAATTTCCGACTTATAACGAAGTGTGTAGACTTTTTTGAGTTAACGTATATTGAATTCAACATTTTTATGAACTCTTTGTTTTTGTGTTGGCTTTGTCTTTCTATTTGATTCAAGATAGATGAAGTTTGTTAGGATTTGGATTAGTTCTGCATGGTCTTTTATCCTTTTTCTATTGTGAAATTTGACTTCCTTCATATTTTCTTGAATCAACGTACATAGAAATGCAATTTTTACTAGACGTATTGCCTTAGAACATATTAATTGTAATTACAATATATTTTTCAAACTTTTTCTGTGAAAGATGAGTTTATCTATTTTACAATTTAGTCTCAAAAATAAATTTCCGACTTATAACGAAATGTGTAGACTTTTTTGAGTTAACGTATATAAAATTAAACATTTTTATGAACTCTTTCTTTTAGTGTTGGATTTGTCTTTATATTTGATTCAAGATAGATGAAATTTGTTAGGATTTGGATTAATTCTGCATGGTCTTTCATCCTTCTTCTATTGTAAAATTTGACTACCTTCATATTTTCTTGAATCAACGTACATATAAATGCAATTTTTAGTAGACGCCTTAGATCATATTATTTTTGATTACAATACATTTTTCAAACTTTTTCAGTTAAAGATGAGTTTATCTAGTTTACAATTTAGTCTCAGAAATCAATTTCCGACTTATAACGAAGTGTGTAGGCTTTTTTGAGTTAACGTATATTAAATTCAACATTTTTATGAACTCTTTCTTTTTGTGTTGGCTTTGTCTTTCTATTTGATTCAAGATAGATGAAATTTGTTAGGATTTGGATTAGTTTTGCATGGTCTTTCATCCTTTTCTATTGTGAAATTTGACTTCCTACATATTTTCTTGAATCAACGTACATAGAAATGAAATTTTTACTAGACGTATTGCCTTAGAACATATTAATTGTAATTACAATACATTTTTCAAACTTTTTCTGTTAAAGATGATTTTATCTAGTTTACAATTTAGTCTCAAAAATCAATTTCCGACTTATAACGAAATGTGTAGACTTTTTTGAGTTAACGTATATAAAATTCAACATTCCTATGAACTCTGTCTTTTTGTGTTGGCTTTGTCTTTCTATTTGATTCAAGATAGATGAAATTTGTTAGGATTTGGATTAGTTCTACATGGTCTTTCAACCTTCTTCTATTGTGAAATTTGACTTCCTTCATATTTTCTTGAATCAACGTACATAGAAATGCAATTTTTAGTAGACGTAATGCCTTAGAACATATTATTTGTGATTACAATACATTTTTCAAACTTTTTCAGTTAAAGATGAGTTTATCTAGTTTACAATTTAGTCTCAGAAATTCCGACTTATAACGAAGTGTGTAGACTTTTTTGAGTTAACGTATATTAAATTCAACATTTTGATGAACTCTTTCTTTTTGTGATGGCTTTGTCTTTCTATTTGATTTAAGATAGATGAAATTTGTTAGGATTTGGATTAGTTTTGCATGGTCTTTCATCCTTTTCTATTGTGAAATTTGACTTCCTTCATATTTTCTTGAATCAACGTACATAGAAATGCAATTTTTAGTAGACGTAATGCCTTAGAACATATTATTTGTGATTACAATACATTTTTCAAACTTTTTCAGTTAAAGATGAGTTTATCTAGTTTACAATTTAGTCTCAGAAATTCCGACTTATAACGAAGTGTGTAGACTTTTTTGAGTTAACGTATACTAAATTCAGCATTTTTATGAACTTTTTATTTTTGTGTTGGCTTTGTCTTTCTATTTGATTCAAGATAGATGAAATTTGTTAGGATTTGAAATAGTTCTACATGGTCTTTCATCCTTCTTCTATTGTGAAATTTGACTTCCTTCATATTTTCTTGAATCATCGCACATAGAAATGCAATTTTTAGTAGACGTAATGCCTTAGAACATATTATTTGTGATTACAATACATTTTTCAAACTTTTTCAGTTAAAGATGAGTTTATCTAGTTTAAAATTTAGTCTCAGAAATTCCGACTTATAACGAAGTGTGTAGACTTTTTTGAGTTAACGTATATTAAATTCAACATTTTTATGAACTCTTTCTTTTTGTGTTGGCTTTGTCTTTCTATTTGATTCAAGATAGATGAAATTTGTTAGGATTTGGATTAGTTTTGCATGGTCTTTCATCCTTTTCTATTGTGAAATTTGACTTCCTTCATATTTTCTTGAATCAACGTACATAGAAATGCAATTTTTAGTAGACGTAATGCCTTAGAACATATTATTTGTGATTACAATACATTTTTCAAACTTTTTCTGTTTAAGAGGAGTTTATCTAGTTTACAATTTAGTCTCAGAAATTCTGACTTATAACGAAGTGTGTAGACTTTTTTGAGTTAACGTATATTAAATTCAACATTTTTATGAACTCTTTCTTTTTGTGTTGGCTTTGTCTTTCTATTTGATTCAAGATAGATGAAATTTGTTAGGATTTGGATTAGTTTTGCATGGTCTTTCATCCTTTTCTATTGTGAAATTTGACTTCCTTCATATTTTCTTGAATCAACGTACATAGAAATGCAATTTTTATTAGACGTATTGCCTTAGAACATATTAATTGTAATTACAATACATTTTTCAAACTTTTTCTGTTAAAGATGAGTTTATCTAGTTTACAATTTAGTCTCAGAAATCAATTTCCAACTTATAAGGAAACGTGTAGACTTTTTTGAGTTAACATATATAAAATTCAACATTTTTATGAACTCTTTCTTTTTGTGTTGGCTTTGTCTTTCTATTTGATTCAAGATAGATGAAATTTGTTAGGATTTGGATTAGTTCTACATGGTCTTTCATCCTTCTTCTATTGTGAAATTTGACTTCCTTCATATTTTCATGAATCAACGTACATAGAAATGCAATTTTTACTAGACGTATTGCCTTAGAACATATTAATTGTAATTACAATACATTTTTCAAACTTTTTCTCTTGAAGATGAGTTTATCTAGTTTACAATTTAGTCTCAGAAATCAATTTCCGACTTATAACGAAATGTGTAGACTTTTTTGAGTTAACATATATAAAATTCAACATTTTTATGAACTCTTTCTTTTTGTGTTGGCTTTGTCTTTCTATTTGATTGAAGATAGATGAAATTTGTTAGGATTTGGATTAGTTCTACATGGTCTTTCATCCTTCTTCTATTGTGAAATTTGACTTCCTTCATATTTTCTTGAATCAACGTACATAGAAATGCAATTTTTAGTAGACGTAATGCCTTAGAACATATTATTTGTGATTACAATACATTTTTCAAACTTTTTCAGTTAAAGATGAGTTTATCTAGTTTACAATTTAGTCTCAGAAATTCCGACTTATAACGAAGTGTGTAGACTTTTTTGAGTTAACGTATATTAATTTCAACATTTTTATGAACTCTTTCTTTTTGTGTTGGCTTTGTCTTTCTATTTGATTCAAGATAGATGAAATTTGTTAGGATTTGGATTAGTTTTGCATGGTCTTTCATCCTTTTCTATGGTGAAATTTGACTTCCTTCATATTTTCTTGAATCAACGTACATAGAAATGCAATTTTTACTAGACGTATTGCCTTAGAACATATTAATTGTAAATACAATACATTTTTCAAACTTTTTCTGTTAAAGATGAGTTTATCTAGTTTACAATTTAGTCTCAAAAATCAATTTCCGACTTATAACGAAATGTGTAGACTTTTTTGAGTTAACGTATATAAAATTCAACATTCTTATGAACTCTTTCTTTTTGTGTTGGCTTTATCTTTCTATTTGATTCAAGATAGATGAAATTTGTTAGGATTTGGATTAGTTCTGCTTGGTCTTTCATCCTTCTTCTATTGTGAAATTTGACTTCCTTCATATTTTCTTGAATCAACGTACATAGAAATGCAATTTTTAGTAGACGTAATGCCTTAGAACATATTATTTGTGATTACAATACATTTTTCAAACTTTTTCAGTTAAAGATGAGTTTATCTAGTTTACAATTTAGTTTCAGAAATTCCGACTTATAACGAAGTGTGTAGACTTTTTTGATTTAACGTATATTAAATTCAACTTTTTTTTGAACTCTTTCTTTTTGTGTTGGCTTGTCTTTCTATTTGATTCAAGATAGATGAAATTTGTTAGGATTTGGATTAGTTCTGCTTGGTCTTTCATCCTTCTTCTATTGTGAAATTTGACTTCCTTCATATTTTCTTGAATCAACGTACATAGAAATGAAATTTTTAGTAGACGTAATGCCTTAGAACATATTATTTGTGATTACAATACATTTTTCAAACTTTTTCAGTTAAAGATGAGTAATCAATTTCCGACTTATAACGAAGTGTGTAGACTTTTTTTGAGTTAACGTATATTAAATTCAACATTTTTATGAACTCTTTCTTTTTGTGTTGGCTTTGTCTTTCTATTTGATTCAAGATAGATGAAATTTGTTAGGATTTGGATTAGTTTTGCATGGTCTTTCATCCTTTTCTATTGTGAAATTTGACTTCCTTCATATTTTCTTGAATCAACGTACATAGAAATGCAATTTTTACTAGACGTATTGCCTTAGAACATATTAATTGTAATTACAATACATTTTTCAAACTTTTTCTGTTAAAGATGAGTTTATCTAGTTTACAATTTAGTCTCATAAATCAATTTCCGACTTATAACGAAATGTGTAGACTTTTTTGAGTTAACGTATATAAAATTCAACATTCTTATGAACTCTTTCTTTTTGTGTTGGCTTTGTTTTTCTATCTGATTCAAGATAGATGAAATTTGTTAGTATTTGGATTAGTTCTGCTTGGTCTTTCATCCTTCTTCTATTGTGAAATTTGACTTCCTTCATATTTTCTTGAATCAACGTACATAGAAATGCAATTTTTAGTAGACGTAATGCCTTAGAACATATTATTTGTGATTACAATACATTTTTCAAACTTTTTCAGTTAAAGATGAGTTTATCTAGTTTACAATTTAGTCTCAGAAATCAATTTCCGACTTATAACGAAGTGTGTAGACTTTTTTGAGTTAACGTATATTAAATTCAACATTTTTATGAACTTTTTCTTTTTGTGTTGGCTTTGTCTTTCTATTTGATTCAAGATAGATGAAATTTGTTAGGATTTGGATTAGTTTTGCATGGTCTTTCATCCTTTTCTATTGTGAAATTTGACTTCCTTCATATTTTCTTGAATCAACGTACATAGAAATGCAATTTTTAGTAGACGTATTGCCTTAGAACATATTAATTGTAATTACAATACATTTTTCAAACTTTTTCTGTTAAAGATGATTTTATCTAGTTTACAATTTAGTCTCAAAAATCAATTTCCGACTTATAACGAAATGTGTAGACTTTTTTGAGTTAACGTATATAAAATTCAACATTCCTATGAACTCTTTCTTTTTGTGTTGGCTTTGTCTTTCTATTTGATTCAAGATAGATGAAATTTGTTAGGATTTGGATTAGTTCTACATGGTCTTTCAACCTTCTTCTATTGTGAAATTTGACTTCCTTCATATTTTCTTGAATCAACGTACATAGAAATGCAATTTTTAGTAGACGTAATGCCTTAGAACATATTATTTGTGATTACAATACATTTTTCAAACTTTTTCAGTTAAAGATGAGTTTATCTAGTTTACAATTTAGTCTCAGAAATTCCGACTTATAACGAAGTGTGTAGACTTTTTTGAGTTAACGTATATTAAATTCAACATTTTGATGAACTCTTTCTTTTTGTGTTGGCTTTGTCTTTCTATTTGATTTAAGATAGATGAAATTTGTTAGGATTTGGATTAGTTTTGCATGGTCTTTCATCCTTTTCTATTGTGAAATTTGACTTCCTTCATATTTTCTTGAATCAACGTACATAGAAATGCAATTTTTAGTAGACGTAATGCCTTAGAACATATTATTTGTGATTACAATACATTTTTCAAACTTTTTCAGTTAAAGATGAGTTTATCTAGTTTACAATTTAGTCTCAGAAATTCCGACTTATAACGAAGTGTGTAGACTTTTTTGAGTTAACGTATATTAAATTCAACATTTTTATGAACTCTTTCTTTTTGTGTTGGCTTTGTCTTTCTATTTGATTCAAGATAGATGAAATTTGTTAGGATTTGGATTAGTTTTGCATGGTCTTTCATCCTTTTCTATTGTGAAATTTGACTTCCTTCATATTTTCTTGAATCAACGTACATAGAAATGCAATTTTTACTAGCCGTATTGCCTTAGAACATATTAATTGTAATTACAATACATTTTTCAAATTTTTTCTGTTAAAGACGAGTTTATCTAATTTACAATTTAGTCTCAGAAATCAATTTCCGACTTATAACGAAATGTGTAGACTTTTTTGAGTTAACGTATATAAAATTCAACATTCTTATGAACTCTTTCTTATTGTGTTGGCTTTGTCTTTCTATCTGATTCAAGATAAATGAAATTTGTTAGGATTTGGATTAGTTCTGCTTGGTCTTTCATCCTTCTTCTATTGTGAAATTTGACTTCCTTCATATTTTCTTGAATCAACGTACATAGAAATGCAATTTTTAGTAGACGTAATGCCTTAGAACATATTAATTGTGATTACAATACATTTTTAATACTTTTTCTGTTAAAGATGAGTTTCTCTAGTATACAATTTAGTCTCAGAAATCAATTTCAGATGTATAAAGAAGTGTGTTGACTTTTTTGAGTTAACGTATATAAAAAACTCAACATTTTTATGAACTCTTTCTTTTTGTGTTGGCTTTGTCTTTCTATTTGATTCAAGGTAGATGAAATTTGTTAGGATTTGGATTAGTTCTACATGGTCTTTCAACCTTCTTCTATTGTGAAATTTGACTTCCTTCATATTTTCTTGAATCAACGTACATAGAAATGCAATTTTTAGTAGACGTAATGCCTTAGAACATATTATTTGTGATTACAATACATTTTTCAAACTTTTTCAGTTAAAGATGAGTTTATCTAGTTTACAATTTAGTCTCAGAAATTCCGACTTATAACGAAGTGTGTAGACTTTTTTGAGTTAACGTATATTAAATTCAACATTTTTATGAACTCTTTCTTTTTGTGTTGGCTTTGTCTTTCTATTTGATTCAAGATAGATGAAATTTGTTAGGATTTGGATTAGTTTTGCATGGTCTTTCATCCTTTTCTATTGTGAAATTTGACTTCCTACATATTTTCTTGAATCAACGTACATAGAAATGAAATTTTTACTAGACGTATTGCCTTAGAACATATTAATTGTAATTACAATACATTTTTCAAACTTTTTCTGTTAAAGATGATTTTATCTAGTTTACAATTTAGTCTCAAAAATCAATTTCCGACTTATAACGAAATGTGTAGACTTTTTTGAGTTAACGTATATAAAATTCAACATTCCTATGAACTCTGTCTTTTTGTGTTGGCTTTGTCTTTCTATTTGATTCAAGATAGATGAAATTTGTTAGGATTTGGATTATTTCTACATGGTCTTTCAACCTTCTTCTATTGTGAAATTTGACTTCCTTCATATTTTCTTGAATCAACGTACATAGAAATGCAATTTTTAGTAGACGTAATGCCTTAGAACATATTATTTGTGATTACAATACATTTTTCAAACTTTTTCAGTTAAAGATGAGTTTATCTAGTTTACAATTTAGTCTCGGAAATTCCGACTTATAACGAAGTGTGTAGACTTTTTTGAGTTAACGTATATTAAATTCAACTTTTTTATGAACTCTTTCTTTTTATGTTGGCTTTGTCTTTCTATTTAATTCAAGATAGATGAAATTTGTTAGGATTTGGATTAGTTTTGCATGGTCTTTCATCCTTTTCTATTGTGAAATTTGACTTCCTTCATATTTTCATGAATCAACGTACATAGAAATGCAATTTTTACTAGACGTATTGCCTTAGAACATAATAATTGTAATTACAATACATTTTTCAAACTTTATCTGTTAAAGATGAGTTTATCTAGTTTACAATTTAGTCTCAGAAATCAATTTCCGACTTATAGCGAAATGTGTAGACTTTTTTGAGTTAACATATATAAAATTCAACATTTTTATGAACTCTTTCTTTTTGTGTTGTCTTTGTCTTTCTATTTGATTCAAGATAGATGAAATTTGTTAGGATTTGGATTAGTTCTACATGGTCTTTCATCCTTCTTCTATTGTGAAATTTGACTTCCTTCATATTTTCTTGAATCAACGTACATAGAAATGCAATTTTTAGTAGACGTAATGCTTTAGAACATATTATTTGTGATTACAATACATTTTTCAAACTTTTTCAGTTAAAGATGAGTTTATCTAGTTTACAATTTAGTCTCAGAAATTCCGACTTATAACGAAGTGTGTATACTTTTTTGAGTTAACGTATATTAAATTCAACATTTTTATGAACTCTTTCTTTTTGTGTTGGCTTTGTCTTTCTATTTGATTCAAGATAGATGAAATTTGTTAGGATTTGGATTAGTTCTGCATGGTCTTTCATCCTTCTTCTATTGTGAAATTTGACTTCCTTCATATTTTCATGAATCAACGTACATAGAAATGCAATTTTTACTAGACGTATTTCCTTAGAACATATTAATTGTAATTAAAATACATTTTTCAAACTTTTTCTGTTAAAGATGAGTTTATCTAGTTTACAATTTAGTCTCAGAAATCAATTTCCGACTTATAACGAAATGTGTAGACTTTTTTGAGTTAACGTATATAAAATTCAACATTCATATGAACTCTTTCTTTTTGTGTTGGCTTTTGTCTTTCTATCTGATTCAAGATAGATGAATTTTGTTAGGATTTGGATTAGTTCTGCTTGGTCTTTCATCCTTCTTCTATTGTGAAATTTGACTTCCTTCATATTTTCTTGAATCAACGTACATAGAAATGCAATTTTTAGTAGACGTAATGCCTTAGAACATATTATTTGTGATTACAATACATTTTTCAAACTTTTTCAGTTAAAGATGAGTTTATCTAGTTTACAATTTAGTCTCAGAAATCAATTTCCGACTTTCAATGAAATGTGTAGACTTTTTTGAGTTAACATATATAAAATTCAACATTCTTATGAACTCTTTCTTTTTGTGTTGGCTTTGTCTTTCTATTTGATTCAAGATAGATGAAATTTGTTAGGATTTGGATTAGTTCTGCATGGTCTTTCATCCTTCTTCTATTGTGAAATTTGACTTCCTTCATATTTTCATGAATCAACGTACATAGAAATGCAATTTTTACTAGACGTATTGCCTTAGAACATATTAATTGTAATTACAATACATTTTTCAAACTTTTTCTCTTAAAGATGAGTTTATCTAGTATACAATTTAGTCTCAGAAATCAATTTCCGACTTATAACGAAATGTGTAGACTTTTTTGAGTTAACATATATAAAATTCAACATTTTTATGAACTCTTTCTTTTTGTGTTGGCTTTGTCTTTCTATTTGATTCAAGATAGATGAAATTTGTTAGGATTTGAATTAGTTCTACATGGTCTTTCATCCTTCTTCTATTGTGAAATTTGACTTCCTTCATATTTTCTTGAATCATCGTACATAGAAATGCAATTTTTAGTAGACGTAATGCCTTAGAACATATTATTTGTGATTACAATACATTTTTCAAACTTTTTCTGTTAAAGATGAGTTTATCTAGTTTACAATTTAGTCCCAGAAATTCCGACTTATAACGAAGTGTGTAGACTTTTTTGAGTTAACGTATATTAAATTCAACATTTTTATGAACTCTTTCTTTTTGTGTTGGCTTTGTCTTTCTATTTGATTCAAGATAGATGAAATTTGTTAGGATTTGGATTAGTTCTGCTTGGTCTTTCAACCTTCTTCTATTGTGAAATTTGACTTCCTTCGTATTTTCTTGAATCAACGTACATAGAAATGCAATTTTTAGTAGACGTAATGCCTTAGAACATATTAGTTGTGATTACAATACATTTTTCAAACTTTTTCAGTTAAAGATGAGTTTATCTAGTTTACAATTTAGTCTCAGAAATTCCGACTTATAACGATGTGTGTAGACTTTTTTGAGTTAACGTATATTAAATTCAACATTTTTATGAACTCTTTCTTTTTGTGTTGGCTTTGTCTTTCTATTTGATTCAAGATAGATGAAATTTGTTAGGATTTGGATTAGTTTTGCATGGTCTTTCATCCTTTTATATTGTGAAATTTGACTTCCTTCATATTTTCTTGAATCAACGTACATAGAAATGAAAATTTTTACTAGACGTATTGCCTTAGATCATATTAATTGTAATTACAATACATTTTTCAAACTTTTTCTCGTAAAGATGAGTTTATCTAGTTTACAATTTAGTCTCAGAAATCAATTTCCGACTTATAACGAAGTGTGTAGACTTTTTTGAGTTAAAGTATATTAAATTCAACATTTTTATGAACTCTTTCTTTTTGTGTTGGATTTGTTTTTCTATTTGATTCAAGATAGATGAAATTTGTTAGGATTTGGATTAGTTTTGCATGGTCTTTCATCCTTTTCTATTGTGAAATTTGACTTCCTTCATATTTTCTTGAATCAACGTACATAGAAATGCAATTTTTACTAGACGTATTTCCTTAGAACATATTAATTGTAATTTCAATACATTTTTCAAACTTTTTCTGTTAAAGATGAGTTTATCTAGTTTAAAATTTAGTCTCAGAAATCAATTTCCGACTTTTAACGAAATGTGGAGACTTTTTTGAGTTAACGTCTATAAAATTCAACATTCTTATGAACTCTTTCTTTTTGTGTTGGCTTTGTCTTTCTATTTGATTCAAGATAGATGAAATTTGTTAGGATTTGGATTAGTTGTGCATGGTCTTTCATCCTTCTTCTATTGTGAAATTTGACTTCCTTCATATTTTCATGAATCAACGTACATAGAAATGCAAGTTTTACTAGACGTATTGCCTTAGAACATATTAATTGTAATTACAATACATTTTTCAAACGTTTTCTGTTAAAGATGAGTTTATCTAGTTTACAATTTAGTCTCAGAAATCAATTTCCGACTTATAGCGAAATGTGTAGACTTTTTTGAGTTAACATATATAAAATTCAACATTTTTATGAACTCTTTCTTTTTGTGTTGTCTTTGTCTTTCTATTTGATTCAAGATAGATGAAATTTGTTAGGATTTGGATTAGTTCTACATGGTCTTTCATCCTTCTTCTATTGTGAAATTTGACTTCCTTCATATTTTCTTGAATCAACGTACATAGAAATGCAATTTTTAGTAGACGTAATGCTTTAGAACATATTATTTGTAATTACAATACATTTTTCAAACTTTTTCAGTTAAAGATGAGTTTATCTAGTTTACAATTTAGTCTCAGAAATCAATTTCCGACTTATAACGAAGTGTGTAGACTTTTTTGAGTTAACGTATATAAAGTTCAACATATTTATGAACTCTTTATTTTTGTATTGGCTTTGTCTTTCTATCTGATTCAAGATAGATGAAATTTGTTAGGATTTGGATTAGTTCTGCTTGGTCTTTCAACCTTATTCTATTGTGAAATTTGACTTCCTTCGTATTTTCTTGAATCAACGTACATAGAAATGCAATTTTTAGTAGACGTAATGCCTTAGAACATATTAGTTGTGATTACAATACATTTTTCAAACTTTTTCAGTTAAAGATGAGTTTATCTAGTTTACAATTTAGTCTCAGAAATTCCGACTTATAACGAAGTGTGTAGACTTTTTTGAGTTAACGTATATTAAATTCAACATTTTTATGAACTCTTTCTTTTTGTGTTGGCTTTGTCTTTCTATTTGATTCAAGATAGATTAAATTTGTTAGGATTTGGATTAGTTTTGCATGGTCTTTCATCCTTTTATATTGTGAAATTTGACTTCCTTCATATTTTCTTGAATCAACGTACATAGAAATGAAAATTTTTACTAGACGTATTGCCTTAGAACATATTAATTGTAATTACAATACATTTTTCAAACTTTTTCTCGTAAAGATGAGTTTATCTAGTTTACAATTTAGTCTCAGAAATCAATTTCCGACTTATAACGAAGTGCAGACTTTTTTGAGTTAACATATATAAAATTTAACATTTTTATGAACTCTTTATTTTTGTGTTGGCTTTGTCTTTCTATTTGATTCAAGATAGATGATGTTTGTTAGGATTTGGATTAGTTCTACATGGTCTTTCATCCTTCTTCTATTGTGAAATTTGACTTCCTTCATATTTTCTTGAATCAACGTACATAGAAATGCAATTTTTAGTAGACGTAATTCCTTAGAACATATTATTTGTGATTACAATACATTTTTCAAACTTTTTCAGTTAAAGATGAGTTCATCTAGTTTACAATTTAGTCTCAGAAATCAATTTCCGACTTATAACGAAGTGTGTAGACTTTTTTGAGTTAACGTATATAAAGTTCAACATATTTATGAACTCTTTATTTTTGTATTGGCTTTGTCTTTCTATCTGATTCAAGATAGATGAAATTTGTTAGGATTTGGATTAGTTCTGCTTGGTCTTTCAACCTTCTTCTATTGTGAAGTTTGACTTCCTTCGTATTTTCTTGAATCAACGTACATAGAAATCCAATTTTTAGTAGACGTAATGCCTTAGAACATATTAGTTGTGATTACAATACATTTTTCAAACTTTTTCAGTTAAAGATGAGTTTATCTAGTTTACAATTTAGTCTCAGAAATTCCGACTTATAACCAAGTGTGTAGACTTTTTTGAGTTAACGTATATTAAATTCAACATTTTTATGAACTCTTTCTTTTTTTGTTGGCTTTGTCTTTCTATTTGATTCAAGATAGATGAAATTTGTTAGGATTTGGATTAGTTTTGCATGGTCTTTCATCCTTTTCTATTGTGAAATTTGACTTCCTTCATATTTTCTTGAATCAACGTACATAGAAATGCAATTTTTACTAGACGTATTGCCTTAGAACATATTAATTGTAATTACAATACATTTTTCAAACTTTTTTTGTTAAAGACGAGTTTATCTAGTTTACAATTTAGTCTCAAAAATCAATTTCCGACTTATAACGAAATGTGTAGACTTTTTTGAGTTAACGTGTATAAAATTCAACATTCTTATGAACTCTTTCTTTTTGTGTTGGCTTTATCTTTCTATTTGATTCAAGATAGATGAAATTTGTTAGGATTTGGATTAGTTCTGCTTGGTCTTTCATCCTTCTTCTATTGTGAAATTTGACTTCCTTCATATTTTCTTGAATCAACGTACATAGAAATGCAATTTTTAGTAGACGTAATGCCTTAGAACATATTATTTGTGATTACAATACATTTTTCAAACTTTTTCAGTTAAAGATGAGTAATCAATTTCCGACTTATAACGAAGTGTGTAGACTTTTTTTGAGTTAACGTATATTAAATTCAACATTTTTATGAACTCTTTCTTTTTGTGTTGGCTTTGTGTTTCTATTTGATTCAAGATAGATGAAATTTGTTAGGATTTGGATTAGTTTTGCATGGTCTTTCATCCTTTTCTATTGTGAAATTTGACTTCCTTCATATTTTCTTGAATCAACGTACATAGAAATGCAATTTTTACTAGACGTATTTCCTTAGAACATATTAATTGTAATTTCAATACATTCTTCAAACTTTTTCTGTTAAAGATGAGTTTATCTAGTTTAAAATTTAGTCTCAGAAATCAATTTCCGACTTATAGCAAATGTGTAGACTTTTTTGAGTTAACATATATAAAATTCAACATTTTTATGAACTCTTTCTTTTTGTGTTGTCTTTGTCTTTCTATTTGATTCAAGATAGATGAAATTTGTTAGGATTTGGATTAGTTCTACATGGTCTTTCATCCTTCTTCTATTGTGAAATTTGACTTCCTTCATATTTTCTTGAATCAACGTACATAGAAATGCAATTTTTAGTAGACGTAATGCTTTAGAACATATTATTTGTGATTACAATACATTTTTCAAACTTTTTCAGTGAAATATGAGTTTATCTAGTTTACAATTTAGTCTCAGAAATCAATTTCCGACTTATTACGAAGTGTGTAGACTTTTTTGAGTTAACGTATATAAAGTTCAACATATATATGAACTCTTTATTTTTGTATTGGCTTTGTCTTTCTATCTGATTCAAGATAGATGAAATTTGTTAGGATTTGGATTAGTTCTGCTTGGTCTTTCAACCTTCTTCTATTGTGAAATTTGACTTCCTTCGTATTTTCTTAAATCAACGTACATAGAAATGCAATTTTTAGTAGACGTAATGCCTTAGAACATATTATTTGTGATTACAATACATTTTTCAAACTTTTTCAGTGAAATATGAGTTTATCTAGTTTACAATTTAGTCTCAGAAATTCCGACTTATAACGAAGTGTGTAGACTTTTTTGAGTTAACGTATATTAAATTCAACATTTTTATGTACTCTTTCTTTTTGTGTTGTCTTTGTCTTTCTATTTGATTCAAGATAGATGAAATTTGTTAGGATTTGGATTAGTTCTACATGGTCTTTCATCCTTCTTCTATTGTGAAATTTGACTTCCTTCATATTTTCTTGAATCAACGTACATAGAAATGCAATTTTTAGTAGACGTAATGCTTTAGAACATACTATTTTTTATTACAATACATTTTTCAAACTTTTTCAGTTAAAGATGAGTTTATCTAGTTTACAGTTTAGTCTCAGAAATCAATTTCCGACTTATAACGATGTGTGTAGACTTTTTTGAGTTAACATATATAAAGTTCAACATATTTATGAACTCTTTATTTTTGTATTGGCTTTGTCTTTCTATCTGATTCAAGATAGATGAAATTTGTTAGGATTTGGATTAGTTCTGCTTGGTCTTTCAACCTTCTTCTATTGTGAAATTTGACTTCCTTCGTATTTTCTTGAATCAACGTACATAGAAATGCAATTTTTAGTAGACGTAATGCCTTAGAACATATTATTTGTGATTACAATACATTTTTCAAACTTTTTCACTGAAAGATGAGTTTATCTAGCTTACAAATTAGTCTCAGAAATTCCGACTTATAACGAAGTGTGTAGACTTTTTTGAGTTAACGTATAATAAATTCAACATTTTTATGAACTCTTTCTTTTTGTGTTGGCTTTGTCTTTCTATTTGATTCAAGATAGATGAAATTTGTTAGGATTTGGATTAGTTTTGCATGGTCTTTCATCCTTTTCTATTGTGAAATTTTACTTCCTTCATATTTTCTTGAATCAACGTATATAGAAATGCAATTTTTACTAGACGTATTGCCTTAGAACATATTAATTAAAATTACAATACATTTTTCAAACTTTTTCTGTTAAAGATGAGTTTATCTAGTTTACAATTTAGTCTCAGAAATCAATTTCCAACTTATAACGAAATGTGTAGACTTTTTTGAGTTAACATATATAAAATTCAACATTTTTATGAACCCTTTCTTTTTGTGTTGGCTTTGTCTTTCTATTTGATTCAAGATAGATGAAATTTGTTAGGATTTGGATTAGTTCTACATGGTCTTTCAACCTTCTTCTATTGTGAAATTTGACTTCCTTCATATTTTCTTGAATCAACGTACATAGAAATGCAATTTTTAGTAGACGTAATGCCTTAGAACATATTATTTGTGATTACAATACATTTTTCAAACTTTTTCAGTTAAAGATGAGTTTATCTAGTTTACAATTTAGTCTCAGAAATCAATTTCCGACTTATAACGAAGTGTGTAGACTTTTTTGAGTTAACGTATATTAAATTCAACATTTTTATGAACTCTTTCTTTTTGTGTGGGCTTTGTCTTTCTATTTGATTCAAGATAGATGAAATTTGTTAGGATTTGGATTAGTTTTGCATGGTCTTTCATCCTTTTCTATTGTGAAATTTGACTTCCTTCATATTTTCTTGAATCAACGTACATAGAAATGCAATTTTTACTAGACGTATTGCCTTACATTAATTGTAATTACAATACATTTTTCAAACTTTTTCTCGTAAAGATGAGTTTATCTAGTTTACAATTTAGTCTCAGAAATCAATTTCCGACTTATAACGAAATGTGCAGACTTTTTTGAGTTAACATATATAAAATTCAACATTTTTATGAACTCTTTATTTTTGTGTTGGCTTTGTCTTTCTATTTGATTCAAGATAGATGATGTTTGTTAGGATTTGGATTAGTTCTACATGGTCTTTCATCCTTCTTCTATTGTGACATTTGACTTCCTTCATATTTTCTTGAATCAACGTACATAGAAATGCAATTTTTAGTAGACGTAATTCCTTAGAACATATTATTTGTGATTACAATACATTTTTCAAACTTTTTCAGTTAAAGATGAGTTCATCTAGTTTACAATTAGTCTCAGAAATCAATTTCCGACTTATAACGAAGTGTGTAGACTTTTTTGAGTTAACGTATATAAAGTTCAACATATTTATGAACTCTTTCTTTTTGTGTTGGCTTTGTCTTTCTATTTGATTCAAGGTAGATGAAAGTTGTTTGGATTTGGATTAGTTCTGCATGGTCTTTCACCCTTCTTCTATTGTGAAATTTGACTTCCTTCATATTTTCATGAATCAACGTACATAGAAATGAAAATTTTTACTAGACGTATTGCCTTAGAACATATTAATTGTAATTACAATACATTTTTCAAACTTTTTCTCGTAAAGATGAGTTTATCTAGTTTACAATTTAGTCTCAGAAATCAATTTCCGACTTATAACGAAATGTGTAGACTTTTTTGAGTTAACATATATAAAATTCAACATTCTTATGAACTCTTTCTTTTAGTGTTGGCTTTGTCTTTCTATTTGATTCAAGATAGATGAAATTTGTTAGGATTTGGATTAGTTCTGCATGGTCTTTCACCCTTCTTCTATTGTGAAATTTGACTTCCTTCATATTTTCATGAATCAACGTACATAGAAATGAAAATTTTGACTAGACGTATTGCCTTAGAACATATTAATTGTAATTACAATACATTTTTCAAACTTTTTCTCGTAAAGATGAGTTTATCTAGTTTACAATTTAGTCTCAGAAATCAATTTCCGACTTATAACGAAATGTGTAGACTTTTTTGAGTTAACATATATAAAATTCAACATTTTTATGAACTCTTTCTTTTTGTGTTGGCTTTGTCTTTCTATTTGATTCAAGATAGATGAAATTTGTTAGGATTTGGATTAGTTCTACATGGTCTTTCATCCTTCTTCTATTGTGAAATTTGACTTCCTTCATATTTTCTTGAATCAACGTACATAGAAATGCAATTTTTAGTAGACGTAATGCCTTAGAACATATTATTTGTGATTACAATACATTTTTCAAACTTTTTCAGTTAAAGATGAGTTTATCTAGTTTACAATTTAGTCTCAGAAATTCTGACTATAACGAAGTGTGTAGACTTTTTTGAGTTAACGTATATTAAATTCAACATTTTTATGAACTCTTTCTTTTTGTGTTGGCTTTGTCTTTCTATTTGATTCAAGATAGATGAAATTTGTTAGGATTTGGATTAGTTTTGCATGGTCTTTCATCCTTTTCTATTGTGAAATTTGACTTCCTTCATATTTTCTTGAATCAACGTACATAGAAATGCAATTTTTACAAGACGTATTGCCTTAGAACATATTAATTGTAATTACAATACATTTTTCAAACTTTTTCTGTTAAAGATGAGTTTATCTAGTTTACAATTTAGTCTCAGAAATCAATTTCCGACTTATAACGAAATGTGTAGACTTTTTTGAGTTAACGTATATAAAATTCAACATTTTTATGAACTCTTTCTTTTTGTGTTGGATTTGTCTTTCTATTTGATTCAAGATAGATGAAATTTGTTAGGATTTGGATTAGTTCTACATGGTCTTTCATCCTTCTTCTATTGTGAAATTTGACTTCCTTCATATTTTGTTGAATCAACGTACATAGAAATGCAATTTTTAGTAGACGTAATGCCTTAGAACATATTATTTATGATTACAATACATTTTTCAAACTTTTTCAGTTAAAGATGAGTTTATCTAGTTTACAATTTAGTCTCAGAAATCAATTTCCGACTTATAACGAAGTGTGTAGACTTTTTTGAGTTAACGTATATTAAATTCAACATTTTTATGAACTCTTTCTTTTTGTGTTGGCTTTGTCTTTCTATTTGATTCAAGATAGATGAAATTTGTTAGGATTTGGATTAGTTTTGCATGGTCTTTCATCCTTTGCTATTGTGAAATTTGACTTCCTTCATATTTTCTTGAATCAACGTACATAGAAATGCAATTTTTATTAGACGTATTGCCTTAGAACATATTAATTGTAATTACAATACATTTTTCAAACTTTTTCTGTTAAAGATGAGTTTATCTAGTTTACAATTTAGTCTCAGAAATCAATTTCCAACATATAAGGAAACGTGTAGACTTTTTTGAGTTAACATATATAAAATTCAACATTTTTATGAACTCTTTCTTTTTGTGTTGGCTTTGTCTTTCTATTTGATTCAAGATAGATGAAATTTGTTAGGATTTGGATTAGTTCTACATGGTCTTTCATCCTTCTTCTATTGTGAAATTTGACTTCCTTCATATTTTCTTGAATCAACGTACATAGAAATGCAATTTTTAGTAGACGTAATGCCTTAGAACATATTATTTGTGATTACAATACATTTTTAAAACTTTTTCAGTTAAAGATGAGTAATCAATTTCTGACTTATAACGAAGTGTGTAGACTATTTTGAGTTAACGTATATTAAATTCAACATTTTTATGAACTCTTTCTTTTTGTGTTGGCTTTGTCTTTCTATTTGATTCAAGATAGATGAAATTTGTTAGGATTTGGATTAGTTTTGCATGGTCTTTCATCCTTTTCTATTGTGAAATTTGACTTCCTTCATATTTTCTTGAATCAACGTACATAGAAATGCAATTTTTACTAGACGTATTGCCTTAGAACATATTAATTGTAATTACAAAACATTTTTCAAACTTTTCTGTTAAAGATGAGTTTATCTAGTTTACAATTAGTCTCAGAAATCAATTTCCGACTTTTAACGAAATGTGTAGACTTTTTTGAGTTAACGTATATAAAATTCAACATTTTTATGAACTCTTTCTTTTTGTGTTGGCTTTGTCTTTCTATTTGATTCAAGATAGATGAAATTTGTTAGGATTTGGATTAGTTTTGCATGGTCTTTCATCCTTTTCTATTGTGAAATTTGACTTCCTTCATATTTTCTTGAATCAACGTACATAGAAATGCATTTTTTACTAGACCTATTGCCTTAGAACATATTAATTGTAATTACAATACATTTTTCAAACTTTTTCTGTTAAAGATGAGTTTATCTAGTTTACAATTTAGTCTCAGAAATCAATTTCCGACTTTTAATGAAATGTGTAGACTTTTTTGAGTTAACGTATATAAAATTCAACATTCTTATGAACTCTTTCTTTTTGTGTTGGCTTTGTCTTTCTATTTGATTCAAGATAGATGAAATTTGTTGGGATTTGGATTAGTTCTGCATGGTCTTTCATCCTTCTTCTATTGTGAAATTTGACTTCCTTCATATTTTCATGAATCAACGTACATAGAAATGCAATTTTTACTAGACGTATTGTCTTAGAACATATTTATTGTAATTACAATACATTTTTCAAACTTTTTCTCTTAAAGATGAGTTTATCTAGTTTACAATTTAGTCTCAGAAATCAGTTTCCGACTTATAACGAAATGTGTAGACTTTTTTGAGTTAACATATATAAAATTCAACATTTTTATGAACTCTTTGTTTTTGTGTTGGCTTTGTCTTTCTATTTGATTCAAGATAGATGAAATTTGTTAGGATTTGGATTAGTTTTGCATGGTCTTTCATCCTTTTCTATTGTGAAATTTGACTTCCTTCATATTTTCTTGAATCAACGTACATAGAAATGCAATTTTTACTAGACCTATTGCCTTAGAACATATTAATTGTAATTACAATACATTTTTCAAACTTTTTCTGTTAAAGATGAGTTTATCTAGTTTACAATTTAGTCTCAGAAATCAATTTCCGACTTTTAACGAAATGTGTAGACTTTTTTGAGTTAACGTATATAAAATTCAACATTCTTATGAACTCTTTCTTTTTGTGTTGGCTTTGTCTTTATATTTGATTCAAGATAGATGAAATTTGTTAGGATTTGGATTAGTTCTGCATGGTCTTTCATCCTTCTTATATTGTGAAATTTGACTTCCTTCATATTTTCATGAATCAACGTACATAGAAATGCAATTTTTACTAGACGTATTGCCTTAGAACATATTAATTGTAATTACAATACATTTTTCAAACTTTTTCTGTTAAAGATGAGTTTATCTAGTTTACAATTTAGTCTCAGAAATCAATTTCCGACTTATAACGAAATGTGTAGACTTTTTTGAGTTAACATATATAAAATTCAACATTTTTATGAACTCTTTCTTTTTGTGTTGGCTTTGGCTTTCTATTTGAATCAAGATAGATGAAATTTGTTAGGATTTGGATTAGTTCTACATGGTCTTTCATCCTTCTTCTATTGTGAAATTTGACTTCCTTCATATTTTCTTGAATCAACGTACATAGAAATGCAATTTTTAGTAGGAGATGTAATGCCTTAGAACATATTATTTGTGATTACAATACATTTTTCAAACTTTTTCAGTTAAAGATGAGTTTATCTAGTTTACAATTTAGTCTCAGAAATTCCGACTTATAACGAAGTGTGTAGACTTTTTTGAGTTAACGTATATTAAATTCAACATTTTTATGAACTCTTTCTTTTTGTGTTAGCTTTGTCTTTCTATTTGATTCAAGATAGATGAAATTTGTTAGGATTTGGATTAGTTCTGCATGGTCTTTCATCCTTCTCTATTGTGAAATTTGACTTCCTTCATATTTTATTGAATCAACGTACATAGAAATGCAATTTTTACTAGACGTATTGCCTTAGAACATATTATTTTTGATTACAATACATTTTTCAAACTTTTTCAGTTAAAGATGAGTTTATCTAGTTTACAATTTAGTCTCAGAAATTCCGACTTATAACGAAGTGTGTAGACTTTTTTGAGTTAACGTATATTAAATTCAACATTTTTATGAACTCTTTCTTTTTGTGTTGCTTTGTCTTTCTATTTGATTCAAGATAGATGAAATTTGTTAGGATTTGGATTAGTTTTGCATGGTCTTTCATCCTTCTCTATTGTGAAATTTGACTTCCTTCATATTTTCTTGAATCAACGTACATTGAAATGCAATTTTTACTAGACGTATTGCCTTAAAACATATTAATTGTAATTACAATACATTTTTCAAACTTTTTCTGTTAAAGATGAGTTTATCTAGTTTACAATTGAGTCTCAGAAATCAATTTCCGACTTATAACGAAATGTGTAGATTTTTTGAGTTAACGTATATAAAATTCAACATTCTTATGAACTCTTTCTTTTTGTGTTGGCTTTGTCTTTCTATTTGATTCAAGATAGATGAAATTTTTTAGGATTTGGATTAGTTCTGCTTGGTCTTTCATCCTTCTTCTATTGTGAAATTTGACTTCCTTCTTATTTTCTTGAATCAACGTACATAGAAATGCAATTTTTAGTAGACGTAATGCCTTAGAACATATTATTTGTGATTACAATACATTTTTCAAACTTTTTCAGTTAAAGATGAGTTTATCTAGTTTACAATTTAGTCTCTGAAATTCCGACTTATAACGAAGTGTGTAGACTTTTTTGAGTTAACGTATATTAAATTCAACATTATTATGAACTCTTTCTTTTTGTGTTGGCTTTGTCTTTCTATTTGATTCAAGATAGATGAAATTTGTTAGGATTTGGATTAGTTTTGCATGGTCTTTCATCCTTTTCTATTGTGAAATTTGACTTCCTTCATATTTTCTTGAATCAACGTACATAGAAATGCAATTTTTACTAGACGTATTGCCTTAGAACATTTTAATTGTAATTACAATACATTTTTCAAACTTTTTCTGTTAAAGATGAGTTTATCTAGTTTACAATTTAGTCTCAAAAATCAATTTCCGAGTTATAACGAAATGTGTAGACTTTTTTGAGTTAACGTATATAAAATTCAACATTCTTATGAACTCTTTCTTTTTGTGTTGGCTTTGTCTTTCTATTTGATTCAAGATAGATGAAATTTGTTAGGATTTGGATTAGTTCTGCTTGGTCTTTCATCCTTCTTCTATTGTGAAATTTGACTTCCTTCATATTTTCTTGATTCAACGTACATAGAAATGCAATTTTTAGTAGACGTAATGCCTTAGAACATATTATTTGTGATTACAATACATTTTTCAAACTTTTTCAGTTAAAGATGAGTAATCGATTTCCGACTTATAACGAAGTGTGTAGACTTTTTTGAGTTAACGTATATTAAATTCAACATTTTTATGAACTCTTTCTTTTTGTGTTGACTTTGTCTTTCTATTTGATTCAAGATAGATGAAATTTGTTAGGATTTGGATTAGTTTTGCATGGTCTTTCATCCTTTTCTATTGTGAAATTTGACTTCCTTCATATTTTCTTGAATCAACGTACATAGAAATGCAATTTTTACTAGACGTATTGCCTTAGAACCTATTAATTGTAATTACAATACATTTTTCAAACTTTTTCTGTTAAAGATGAGTTTATCTAGTTTACAATTTAGTCTCAAAAATCAATTTCCGACTTATAACGAAATGTGTAGACTTTTTTGAGATAACGTATATAAAATTCAACATTCTTATGAACTCTTTCTTTTTGTGTTGGCTTTGTCTTTCTATTTGATTCAAGATAGATGAAATTTGTTAGGATTTGGATTAGTTCTGCTTGGTCTTTCATCCTTCTTCTATTGTGAAATTTGACTTCCTTCATATTTTCTTGAATCAACGTACATAGAAATGCAATTTTTAGTAGACGTAATGCCTTAGAACATATTATTTGTGATTACAATACATTTTTCAAACTTTTTCAGTTAAAGAAGAGTAATCAATTTCCGACTTATAACGAAGTGTGTAGACTTTTTTTGAGTTAACGTATATTAAATTCAACATTTTTATGAACTCTTTCTTTTTGTGTTGGCTTTGTCTTTCTATTTGATTCAAGATAGATGAAATTTGTTAGGATTTGGATTAGTTTTGCATGGTCTTTCATCCTTTTCTATTGTGAAATTTGACTTCCTTCATATTTTCTTGAATCAACGTACATAGAAATGCAATTTTTACTAGACGTATTGCCTTAGAACATATTAATTGTAATTACAATACATTTTTCAAACTTTTTCTGTTAAAGATGAGTTTATCTAGTTTACAATTTAGTCTCAGAAATCAATGTCCGACTTATAACGAAATGTGTAGACTTTTTTGAGTTAACGTATATAAAATTCAACATTCTTATGAACTCTTTCTTTTTGTGTTGGCTTTGTCTTTCTATTTGATTCAAGATAGATGAAATTTGTTAGGATTTGGATTAGTTCTGCTTGGTCTTTCAACCTTCTTCTATTGTGAAATTTGACTTCCTTCATATTTTCTTGAATCAACGTACATAGAAATGCAATTTTTAGTAGACGTAATGCCTTAGAACATATTATTTGTGATTACAATACATTTTTCAAACTTTTTCAGTTAAAGATGAGTTTATCTAGTTTACAATTTAGTTTCAGAAATTCCGACTTATAACGAAGTGTGTAGACTTTTTTGAGTTAACGTATATTAAATTCAGCATTTTTATGAACTTTTTCTTTTTGTGTTGGCTTTGTCTTTCTATTTGATTCAAGATTGATGAAATTTTTTAGGATTTGGATTAGTTTTGCATGGTCTTTCATCCTTTTCTATTGTGAAATTTGACTTCCTTCATATTTTCTTGAATCAACGTACATAGAAATGCAATTTTTACTAGACGTATTGCCTTAGAACATATATCTTGTAATTACAATACATTTTTCAAACTTTTTCTGTTAAAGATGAGTTTATCTAGTTTACAATTTAGTCTCAGAAATCAATTTCCGACTTATAACGAAATGTGTAGACTTTTTTGAGTTAACGTATATAAAATTCAACATTTTTATGAACTCTTTCTTTTTGTGTTGGCTTTGTCTTTTTATTTGATTCAAGATAGATGGAATTTGTTAGGATTTGGATTAGTTCTACATGGTCTTTCATCCTTCTTCTATTGTGAAATTTGACTTCCTTCATATTTTCTTGAATCAAATGTACATAGAAATGCAATTTTTACTAGACATATTGCCTTAGAACCTATTAATTGTAATCACAATACATTTTTCAAACTTTTTCTGTTAAAGATGAGTTTATCTAGTTTACAATTTAGTCTCAGAAATCAATTTCCGACTTATAACGAAATGTGTAGACTTTTTTGAGTTAACGTATATAAAATTCAACATTTTTATGAACTCTTTCTTTTTGTGTTGGCTTTGTCTTTCTATTTGATTCAAGATAGATGAAATTTTTTAGGATTTGGATTAGTTCTGCATGGTCTTTCATCCTTCTTCTATTGTGAAATTTGACTTCCTTCATATTTTCTTGAATCAACGTAAATAGAATTGCAATTTTTACTAGACGCATTGCCTTAGATTTTTTTGCTAAGTCAAATATATTGATATAAAATGATATTTACAAGATAGGTGAAGGAGAAAAGGGATCAGAGAAACCCCTAAAAAACTCCTAAAACCTAATTAAAACGATAATAAATTACATTTGGAAACTCAATAGAACTTAAAAAAAACTGGTCGACCTTCAAAGTGAAAACCAACCCCGTCCTCTAATAAACAACCACGCTTTGCCATTGTATCAGCTGCAAAATTTGCCTCTCTAAAAGAATGCTCAAAACGAATTGAACCATATAAACCTTTAACTTCCATCCATCTTTGCCTAGCAAACCAAGGAACGTTATCTTCTTCTAAAGCCCTCAACACACTTGTAGAATCTGATCTAATAACAATGCACGTATAACCCCACTGAACTGCCCACTCCATACCCACAATAATACCATACAATTCAGCCAAATAATTAGAAGTAACTCCCAAACCAATACACATTGCACCTACCACTTCACAATTTGCATTCCTTGCAACAGCACCAGCTCCCGCCACCCCAGGATTACCTCTTGATGCGCCATCCGTGCACAAAAGCAATTCATTATCATTAGGAGGAAACCAAAAACACTCCTTGGGATCAATAAACTTCACCTTTCTATGCCGAACCCTAAAGAAATCTAGAATTCTCAAGTCATCCATAGAATTATGCATATAACTCTTCATACGAACTGAATAATCTTGCATCAGACTAAAAACACGTTTTTGAAATAAAGACCAACAAGGTTTCTTCTTTTCATACACTTTTTTATTCCTAGTGAACCATAATTCTGATCGCACAACCAAATTCACTACCAACCACAAATCCTTAACAATACCACTATGATTTTTTGCCTTATGGTAAGAAGTAATGATATCATAAATAGGTTTAATTTTGAAAATACCTTCCATCCACTTCCAAGCTTGACGCGCAAAATTACAGCTCCAAAGAATATGATGGAGAGACTCCTCCTCAATCTGACACACACTACATTTAGATGCAAGTTGAATTTTAAATCTACTACGTACCTTATCAAGAGTAGCACACGCACCACGAATAAACTTCCAGTTTTGAGCCGCCAAAGAAGGATGCACCACCCTCTTCCATAACAACCCCGCCTCCTTCAAAATAGGATATTTCTTCCTAATCAATTCCCTAGCTGACTTGACAGAAAATTTACCTTGTAAATCAGGCATCCAAAAACGCTATCCACTCCCATATGAATTTTTGGTAAATCCTGTTGCAACACACCAGCACCTAAAAGGAGTTGTGAATGAACTCCATGAATCTGCCAATCACCTTGCACAATAATATCACTCACACGAGCTGATCTGTCTAAATCCATGCGATTTAAAACACTAGCTAAGGTTGTATTTCCATACCATATATCAAAGAATAAAGAAGTATCCCTACCGTCACCAATAAAACATTTCGTGTTGTTCACCATCTCCTTATGAACCCAACGAAGACCTGGAAGAATAGAAGATTTCACCCCTGCCATCTTAATACGACCATCCCTACAAGTGAATTTGGCTTCCAAAAACCTCGCCCCCCTGTTGAATTTTATATACGTTAACTCAAAAAAGTCTATACACTTCGTTTTAAGTCGGAAATTGATTTCTGAGACTAAATTGCAAACTAGATAAACTCATCTTTAATAGAAAAAGTTTGAAAATGTATTGTAATTACAATTAATATGTTCTAAGGCAATACGTCTAGTAAAAATTGCATTTCTATGTACGTTGATTCAAGAAAATATGAAGGAAGTCAAATTTCACAATAGAAGAAGGATGAAAGACCATGCATAACTAATCCAAATCCTAACAAATTTCATCTATCTTGAATCAAATAGAAAGACAAAGCCAACACAAAAAGAAAGAGTTCATAAAAATGTTGAATTTAATATACGTTAACTCAAAAAAGTCTACACACTTCGTTATAAGTCGGAAATCGATTACTCATCTTTAACTGAAAAAGTTTGAAAAATGTATTGTAATCACAAATAATATGTTCTAAGGCATTACGTCTACTAAAAATTGCATTTCTATGTACGTTGAATCAAGAAAATATGAAGGAAGTCAAATTTCACAATAGAAGAAGGATGAAAGACCAAGCAGAACTAATCCAAATCCTAACAAATTTCATCTATCTTGAATCAAATAGAAAGACAAAGCCAACACAAAAAGAAAGAGTTCATAAGAATGTTGAATTTTATATACGTTAACTCAAAAAAGTCTACACATTTCGTTATAACTCGGAAATTGATTTTTGAGACTAAATTGTAAACTAGATAAACTCATCTTTAACAGAAAAAGTTTGAAAAATGTATTGTAATTACAATTAAAATGTTCTAAGGCAATACGTCTAGTAAAAATTGCATTTCTATGTACGTTGATTCAAGAAAATATGAAGGAAGTCAAATTTCACAATAGAAAAGGATGAAAGACCATGCAAAACTAATCCAAATCCTAACAAATTTCATCTATCTTGAATCAAATAGAAAGACAAAGCCAACACAAAAAGAAAGAGTTCATAATAATGTTGAATTTAATATACGTTAACTCAAAAAAGTCTACACACTTCGTTATAAGTCGGAATTTCAGAGACTAAATTGTAAACTAGATAAACTCATCTTTAACTGAAAAAGTTTGAAAAATGTATTGTAATCACAAATAATATGTTCTAAGGCATTACGTCTACTAAAAATTGCATTTCTATGTACGTTGATTCAAGAAAATACGAAGGAAGTCAAATTTCACAATAGAAGAAGGTTGAAAGACCAAGCAGAACTAATCCAAATCCTAACAAATTTCATCTATCTTGAATCAGATAGAAAGACAAAGCCAATACAAAAATAAAGAGTTCATATATATGTTGAACTTTATATACGTTAACTCAAAAAAGTCTACACACTTCGTTATAAGTCGGAAATTGATTTCTGAGACTAAATTGTAAACTAGATAAACTCATCTTTAACTGAAAAAGTTTGAAAAATGTATTGTAATTACAAATTATATGTTCTAAAGCATTACGTCTACTAAAAATTGCATTTCTATGTACGTTGATTCAAGAAAATATGAAGGAAGTCAAATTTCACAATAGAAGAAGGATGAAAGACCATGTAGAACTAATCCAAATCCTAACAAATTTCATCTATCTTGAATCAAATAGAAAGACAAAGACAACACAAAAAGAAAGAGTTCATAAAAATGTTGAATTTTATATATGTTAACTCAAAAAAGTCTACACATTTCGCTATAAGTCGGAAATTGATTTCTGAGACTAAATTGTAAACTAGATAAACTCATCTTTAACAGAAAAAGTTTGAAAAATGTATTGTAATTACAATTAATATGTTCTAAGGCAATACGTCTAGTAAAAATTGCATTTCCATGTACGTTGATTCAAGAAAATATGAAGGAAGTCAAATTTCACAATAGAAAAGGATGAAAGACCATGCAAAACTAATCCAAATCCTAACAAATTTCATCTATCTTGAATCAAATAGAAAGACAAAGCCAACACAAAAAGAAAGAGTTCATAAAAATGTTGAATTTAATATACGTTAACTCAAAAAAGTCTACACACTTCGTTATAAGTCGGAATTTCTGAGACTAAATTGTAAACTAGATAAACTCATCTTTAACTGAAAAGTTTGAAAAATGTATTGTAATCACAAATAATATGTTCTAAGGCATTACGTCTACTAAAAATTGCATTTCTATGTGCGATGATTCAAGAAAATATGAAGGAAGTCAAATTGATTTTTGAGACTAAATTGTAAACTAGATAAAATCATCTTTAACAGAAAAAGTTTGAAAAATGTATTGTAATTACAATTAATATGTTCTAAGGCAACACGTCTAGTAAAAATTGCATTTCTATGTACGTTGATTCAAGAAAATATGAAGGAAGTCTAATTTCACAATAGAAAAGGATGAAAGACCATGCAAAACTAATCCAAATCCTAACAAATTTCATCTATCTTGAATCAAATAGAAAGACAAAGCCAACACAAAAAGAAAGAGTTCATAAAAATGTTGAATTTAATATACGTTAACTCAAAAAAGTCTACACACTTCGTTATAAGTCGGAATTTCTGAGACTAAATTGTAAACTAGATAAACTCATCTTTAACTGAAAAAGTTTGAAAAATGTATTGTAATCACAAATAATATGTTCTAAGGCATTACGTCTACTAAAAATTGCATTTCTATGTGCGATGATTCAAGAAAATATGAAGGAAGTCAAATTTCACAATAGAAGAAGGATGAAAGACCATGTAGAACTATTTCAAATCCTAACAAATTTCATCTATCTTGAATCAAATAGAAAGACAAAGCCAACACAAAAATAAAAAGTTCATAAAAATGCTGAATTTAGTATACGTTAACTCAAAAAAGTCTACACACTTCGTTATAAGTCGGAATTTCTGAGACTAAATTGTAAACTAGATAAACTCATCTTTAACTGAAAAAGTTTGAAAAATGTATTGTAATCACAAATAATATGTTCTAAGGCATTACGTCTACTAAAAATTGCATTTCTATGTACGTTGATTCAAGAAAATATGAAGGAAGTCAAATTTCACAATAGAAAAGGATGAAAGACCATGCAAAACTAATCCAAATCCTAACAAATTTCATCTATCTTAAATCAAATAGAAAGACAAAGCCATCACAAAAAGAAAGAGTTCATCAAAATGTTGAATTTAATATACGTTAACTCAAAAAAGTCTACACACTTCGTTATAAGTCGGAATTTCTGAGACTAAATTGTAAACTAGATAAACTCATCTTTAACTGAAAAAGTTTGAAAAATGTATTGTAATCACAAATAATATGTTCTAAGGCATTACGTCTACTAAAAATTGCATTTCTATGTACGTTGATTCAAGAAAATATGAAGGAAGTCAAATTTCACAATAGAAGAAGGTTGAAAGACCATGTAGAACTAATCCAAATCCTAACAAATTTCATCTATCTTGAATCAAATAGAAAGACAAAGCCAACACAAAAAGACAGAGTTCATAGGAATGTTGAATTTTATATACGTTAACTCAAAAAAGTCTACACATTTCGTTATAAGTCGGAAATTGATTTTTGAGACTAAATTGTAAACTAGATAAAATCATCTTTAACAGAAAAAGTTTGAAAAATGTATTGTAATTACAATTAATATGTTCTAAGGCAATACGTCTAGTAAAAATTTCATTTCTATGTACGTTGATTCAAGAAAATATGTAGGAAGTCAAATTTCACAATAGAAAAGGATGAAAGACCATGCAAAACTAATCCAAATCCTAACAAATTTCATCTATCTTGAATCAAATAGAAAGACAAAGCCAACACAAAAAGAAAGAGTTCATAAAAATGTTGAATTTAATATACGTTAACTCAAAAAAGCCTACACACTTCGTTATAAGTCGGAAATTGATTTCTGAGACTAAATTGTAAACTAGATAAACTCATCTTTAACTGAAAAAGTTTGAAAAATGTATTGTAATCAAAAATAATATGATCTAAGGCGTCTACTAAAAATTGCATTTATATGTACGTTGATTCAAGAAAATATGAAGGTAGTCAAATTTTACAATAGAAGAAGGATGAAAGACCATGCAGAATTAATCCAAATCCTAACAAATTTCATCTATCTTGAATCAAATATAAAGACAAATCCAACACTAAAAGAAAGAGTTCATAAAAATGTTTAATTTTATATACGTTAACTCAAAAAAGTCTACACATTTCGTTATAAGTCGGAAATTTATTTTTGAGACTAAATTGTAAAATAGATAAACTCATCTTTCACAGAAAAAGTTTGAAAAATATATTGTAATTACAATTAATATGTTCTAAGGCAATACGTCTAGTAAAAATTGCATTTCTATGTACGTTGATTCAAGAAAATATGAAGGAAGTCAAATTTCACAATAGAAAAAGGATAAAAGACCATGCAGAACTAATCCAAATCCTAACAAACTTCATCTATCTTGAATCAAATAGAAAGACAAAGCCAACACAAAAACAAAGAGTTCATAAAAATGTTGAATTCAATATACGTTAACTCAAAAAAGTCTACACACTTCGTTATAAGTCGGAAATTTATTTCTGAGACTAAATTATAAACTAGATAAACTCATCTTTGACAAAAAAAATTTGAAAAATGTATTGTAATTACAATTAATATGTTCTAAGGCAATATGTCTAGTAAAAATTGCATTTCTATGTACATTGATTCAAGAAAATATGAAGGAAGTCAAATTTCACAATAGAAGAAGGAGGAAAGACCATGCAGAATTAACCCAAAACCTAACAAATTTCATCTATCTTGAATCAAATAGAAATACAAAGCTAACACAAAAAGAAAGAGTTCATAAAAATGTTGAATTTAATATACGTTAACTCAAAAAAGTCTACACACTTCGTTATAAGTCGGAAATTCATTTCTGAGACTAACCTGTAAACTAGATAAACTCATCTTTAACAAAAAAAAGTTTGAAAAATGTATTGTAATTACAATTAATATGTTCTAAGGCAATACGTCTAGTAAAAATTGCATTTCTATGTACGTTGATTCAAGAAAATATGAAGGAAGTCAAATTTCACAATAGATAAAGGATAAAAGACCATGCAGAACTAATCCAAATCCTAACAAACTTCATCTATCTTGAATCAAATAGAAAGACAAAGCCAACACAAAAACAAAGAGTTCATAAAAATGTTGAATTCAATATACGTTAACTCAAAAAAGTCTACACACTTCGTTATAAGTCGGAAATTGATTTCTGAGACTAAATTATAAACTAGATAAACTCATCTTTGACAAAAAAAATTTGAAAAATGTATTGTAATTACAATTAATATGTTCTAAGGCAATATGTCTAGTAAAAATTGCATTTCTATGTACATTGATTCAAGAAAATATGAAGGAAGTCAAATTTCACAATAGAAGAAGGAGGAAAGACCATGCAGAATTAACCCAAAACCTAACAAATTTCATCTATCTTGAATCAAATAGAAATACAAAGCTAACACAAAAAGAAAGAGTTCATAAAAATGTTGAATTTAATATACGTTCACTCAAAAAAGTCTACACACTTCGTTATAAGTCGGAAATTCATTTCTGAGACTAACCTGTAAACTAGATAAACTCATCTTTAACAAAAAAAAGTTTGAAAAATGTATTGTAATTACAATTAATATGTTCTAAGGCAATACGTCTAGTAAAAATTGCATTTCTATGTACGTTGATTCAAGAAAATATGAAGGAAGTCAAATTTCACAATAGAAAAAGGATGAAAGACCATGCAGAACTAATCCAAATCCTAACAAACTTCAACTATCTTGAATCAAATAGAAAGACAAAGCCAACACAAAAACAAAGAGTTCATAAAAATGTTGAATTTAATATACGTTAACTCAAAAAAGTCTACACTCTTCGTTATAAGTCGGAAATTGATTTCTGAGACTAAATTGTAAACTAGATAAACTCATCTTTGACAAAAAAATTTTTGAAAAATGTATTGTAATTACAATTAATATGTTCTAAGGCAATATGTCTAGTAAAAATTGCATTTCTATGTACGTTGATTCAAGAAAATATGAAGGAAGTCAAATTTCACAATAGAAGAAGGAGGAAAGACCATGCAGAACTAACCCAAATCCTAACAAATTTCATCTATCTTGAATCAAATAGAAATACAAAGCCAACACAAAAAGAAAGAGTTCATAAAAATGTTGAATTTAATATACGTTAACTCAAAAAAGTCTACACATTTCGTTATAAGTCGGAAATTGATTTCTGAGACTAAATTGTAAACTAGATAAACTCATCTTTCACAGAAAAAGTTTGAAAAATGTATTGTAATTACAATTAATATGTTCTAATGCAATACGTCTAGTAAAAATTGCATTTCTATGTACGTTGATTCAAGAAAATATGAAGGAAGTCAAATTTCACAATAGAAAAAGGATGAAAGACCATGCAGAACTAATCCAAATCCTAACAAACTTCATCTATCTTGAATCAAATAGAAAGACAAAGCCAACACAAAAACAAAGAGTTCATAAAAATGTTGAATTCAATATACGTTAACTCAAAAAAGTCTACACACTTCGTTATAAGTCGGAAATTTATTTCTGAGACTAAATTATAAACTAGATAAACTCATCTTTGACAAAAAAAAATTGAAAAATGTATTGTAATTACAATTAATATGTTCTAAGGCAATATGTCTAGTAAAAATTGCATTTCTATGTACATTGATTCAAGAAAATATGAAGGAAGTCAAATTTCACAATAGAAGAAGGAGGAAAGACCATGCAGAACTAATCCAAATCCTAACAAACTTCATCTATCTTGAATCAAATAGAAAGACAAAGCCAACACAAAAACAAAGAGTTCATAAAAATGTTGAATTCAATATACGTTAACTCAAAAAAGTCTACACACTTCGTTATAAGTCGGAAATTGATTTCTGAGACTAAATTATAAACTAGATAAACTCATCTTTGACAAAAAAAATTTGAAAAATGTATTGTAATTATAATTAATATGTTCTAAGGCAATATGTCTAGTAAAAATTGCATTTCTATGTACATTGATTCAAGAAAATATGAAGGAAGTCAAATTTCACAATAGAAGAAGGAGGAAAGACCATGCAGAATTAACCCAAATCCTAACAAATTTCATCTATCTTGAATCAAATAGAAATACAAAGCCAACATAAAAAGAAAGAGTTCATAAAAATGTTGAATTTTATATACGTTAACTCAAAAAAGTCTACACACTTCGTTATAAGTCGGAAATTGATTTCTGAGACTAAATTGTAAACTAGATAAACTCATCTTTGACAGAAAAAGTTTGAAAAATGTATTGTAATTACAATTAATACGTTCTAAGGCAATACGTCTAGTAAAAATTGCATTTCTATGTACGTTGATTCAAGTAAATACGAAGGAAGTCAAATTTCACAATAGAAGAAGGATGAAAGACCATGCAAAACTAATCCAAATCCTAAAAAATTTCATCTATCTTGAATCAAATAGAAAGACAAAACCAACACAAAAAGAAAGAGTTAATAAAAATGTTGAATTTAATATACGTTAACTCAAAAAAGCCTACACACTTCGTTATAAGTCGGAAATTGATTTCTGAGACTAAATTGTAAACTAGATAAACTCTTCTTTAACTGAAAAAAGTTTGAAAAATGTATTGTAATCACAAATAATATGTTCTAAGGCATTACGTCTACTAAAAATTGCATTTATATGTACGTTGATTCAAGAAAATATGAAGGAAGTCAAATTTCACAACAGAAGAAGGATGAAAGACCATGCAGAAGTAACCCAAATCCTAACAAATTTCATCTATCTTGAATCAAATAGAAATTCAAAGCCAAAACAAAAAGAAGGAGTTCATAAAAATGTTGAATTTTATATACGTTAACTCAAAAAAGTCTACATATTTCGTTATAAGCCGGAAATTGATTTCTGAGACTAAATTGTAAACTATATAAACTCATCTTTGACAGAAAAAGTTTGAAAAATGTATTGTAATTACAATTAATATGTTCTAAGGCAATACGTCTAGTAAAAATTGAATTTCTATGTACGTTGATTCAAGTAAATATGAAGGAAGTCAAATTTCACAATAGAAGAAGGATGAAAGACAATGCAAAACTAATCCAAATCTTAACAAATTTCATCTATCTTGAATCAAATAGAAAGACAAAGCCAACACAAAAAGAAAGATTTCATAAAAATGTTGAATTTTATATACGTTAACTCAAAAAAGTCTACACATTTCGTTATAAGTCGGAAATTTATTTCTGAGACTAAATTGTAAACTAGATAAACTCATCTTTCACAGAAAAAGTTTGAAAAATGTATTGTAATTACAATTAATATGTTCTAAGGCAATACGTCTAGTAAAAATTGCATTTCTATGTACGTTGATTCAAGAAAATATGAAGGAAGTCAAATTTCACAATAGAAAAAGGATGAAAGACCATGCAGAACTAATCCAAATCCTAACAAACTTCATCTATCTTGAATCAAATAGAAAGACAAAGCCAACACAAAAACAAAGAGTTCATAAAAATGTTGAATTCAATATACGTTAACTCAAAAAAGTCTACACACTTCGTTATAAGTCGGAAATTGATTTCTGAGACTAAATTATAAACTAGATAAACTCATCTTTGACAAAAAAAAATTTGAAAAATGTATTGTAATTACAATTAATATGTTCTAAGGCAATATGTCTAGTAAAAATTGCATTTCTATGTACATTGATTCAAGAAAATATGAAGGAAGTCAAATTTCACAATAGAAGAAGGAGGAAAGACCATGCCGAATTAACCCAAATCCTAACAAATTTCATCTATCTTGAATCAAATAGAAATACAAAGCCAACACAAAAAGAAAGAGTTCATAAAAATGTTGAATTTTATATACGTTAATTCAAAAAGGTCTACACACTTCGTTATAAGTCGGAAATTGATTTCTGAGACTAAATTGTAAACTAGATAAACTCATCTTTGACAGAAAAAGTTTGAAAAATGTATTGTAATTACAATTAATACGTTCTAAGGCAATACGTCTAGTAAAAATTGCATTTCTATGTACGTTGATTCAAGTAAATACGAAGGAAGTCAAATTTCACAATAGAAGAAGGATGAAAAACCATGCAAAACTAATCCAAATCCTAACAAATTTCATCTATGTTGAATCAAATAGAAAGACAAAGCCAACACAAAAAGAAAGAGTTAATAAAAATGTTGAATTTAATATACGTTAACTCAAAATAGCCTACACACTTCGTTATAAGTCGGAAATTGATTTCTGAGACTAAATTGTAAACTAGATAAACTCTTCTTTAACTGAAAAAGTTTGAAAAATGTATTGTAATCACAAATAATATGTTCTAAGGCATTACGTCTACTAAAAATTGCATTTATATGTACGTTGATTCTAGAAAATATGAAGGAAGTCAAATTTCATAACAGAAGAAGGATGAAAGACCATGCAGAAGTAACCCAAATCCTAACAATCTTCATCTATCTTGAATCAAATAGAAATTCAAAGCCAACACAAAAAGAAAGAGTTCATAAAAATGTTGAATTTTATATACGTTAACTCAAAAAAGTCTACACATTTCGTTATAAGTAGGAAATTGATTTCTGAGACTAAATTGTAAACTAGATAAACTCATCTTTGACAGAAAAAGTTTGAAAAATGTATTGTAATTACAATTAATATGTTCTAAGGCAATACGTCTAGTAAAAATTGAATTTCTATGTACGTTGATTCAAGTAAATATGAAGGAAGTCAAATTTCACAATAGAAGAAGGATGAAAGACAATGCAGAACTAATCCAAATCTTAACAAATTTCATATATCTTGAATCAAATAGAAAGACAAAGCCAACACAAAAAGAAAGATTTCATAAAAATGTTGAATTTTATATACGTTAACTCAAAAAAGTCTACACATTTCGTTATAAGTCGGAAATTTATTTCTGAGACTAAATTGTAAACTAGATAAACTCATCTTTCACAGAAAAAGTTTGAAAAATGTATTGTAATTACAATTAATATGTTCTAAGGCAATACGTCTAGTAAAAATTGCATTTCTATGTACGTTGATTCAAGAAAATATGAAGGAAGTCAAATTTCACAATAGAAAAGGATGAAAGACCATGCAAAACTAATCCAAATCCTAACAAATTTCATCTATCTTGAATCAAATAGAAAGACAAAGCCAACAAAAAAAGAAAGAGTTCATAAAAATGTTGAATTTAATATACGTTAACTCAAAAAAGTCTACACACTTGGTTATAAGTCGGAATTTCTGAGACTAAATTGTAAACTAGATAAACTCATCTTTAACTGAAAAAGTTTGAAAAATGTATTGTAATCACAACTAATATGTTCTAAGGCATTACGTCTACTAAAAATTGGATTTCTATGTACGTTGATTCAAGAAAATACGAAGGAAGTCAAACTTCACAATAGAAGAAGGTTGAAAGACCAAGCAGAACTAATCCAAATCCTAACAAATTTCATCTATCTTGAATCAGATAGAAAGACAAAGCCAATACAAAAATAAAGAGTTCATAAATATGTTGAACTTTATATACGTTAACTCAAAAAAGTCTACACACTTCGTTATAAGTCGGAAATTGATTTCTGAGACTAAATTGTAAACTAGATGAACTCATCTTTAACTGAAAAAGTTTGAAAAATGTATTGTAATCACAAATAATATGTTCTAAGGAATTACGTCTACTAAAAATTGCATTTCTATGTACGTTGATTCAAGAAAATATGAAGGAAGTCAAATTTCACAATAGAAGAAGGATGAAAGACCATGTAGAACTAATCCAAATCCTAACAAACATCATCTATCTTGAATCAAATAGAAAGACAAAGCCAACACAAAAATAAAGAGTTCATAAAAATGTTAAATTTTATATATGTTAACTCAAAAAAGTCTGCACTTCGTTATAAGTCGGAAATTGATTTCTGAGACTAAATTGTAAACTAGATAAACTCATCTTTACGAGAAAAAGTTTGAAAAATGTATTGTAATTACAATTAATATGTTCTAAGGCAATACGTCTAGTAAAAATTTTCATTTCTATGTACGTTGATTCAAGAAAATATGAAGGAAGTCAAATTTCACAATATAAAAGGATGAAAGACCATGCAAAACTAATCCAAATCCTAACAAATTTAATCTATCTTGAATCAAATAGAAAGACAAAGCCAACACAAAAAGAAAGAGTTCATAAAAATGTTGAATTTAATATACGTTAACTCAAAAAAGTCTACACACTTCGTTATAAGTCGGAATTTCTGAGACTAAATTGTAAACTAGATAAACTCATCTTTAACTGAAAAAGTTTGAAAAATGTATTGTAATCACAACTAATATGTTCTAAGGCATTACGTCTACTAAAAATTGCATTTCTATGTACGTTGATTCAAGAAAATACGAAGGAAGTCAAATTTCACAATAGAATAAGGTTGAAAGACCAAGCAGAACTAATCCAAATCCTAACAAATTTCATCTATCTTGAATCAGATAGAAAGACAAAGCCAATACAAAAATAAAGAGTTCATAAATATGTTGAACTTTATATACGTTAACTCAAAAAAGTCTACACACTTCGTTATAAGTCGGAAATTGATTTCTGAGACTAAATTGTAAACTAGATAAACTCATCTTTAACTGAAAAAGTTTGAAAAATGTATTGTAATTACAAATAATATGTTCTAAAGCATTACGTCTACTAAAAATTGCATTTCTATGTACGTTGATTCAAGAAAATATGAAGGAAGTCAAATTTCACAATAGAAGAAGGATGAAAGACCATGTAGAACTAATCCAAATCCTAACAAATTTCATCTATCTTGAATCAAATAGAAAGACAAAGACAACACAAAAAGAAAGAGTTCATAAAAATGTTGAATTTTATATATGTTAACTCAAAAAAGTCTACACATTTCGCTATAAGTCGGAAATTGATTTCTGAGACTAAATTGTAAACTAGATAAACTCATCTTTAACAGAAAACGTTTGAAAAATGTATTGTAATTACAATTAATATGTTCTAAGGCAATACGTCTAGTAAAACTTGCATTTCTATGTACGTTGATTCATGAAAATATGAAGGAAGTCAAATTTCACAATAGAAGAAGGATGAAAGACCATGCACAACTAATCCAAATCCTAACAAATTTCATCTATCTTGAATCAAATAGAAAGACAAAGCCAACACAAAAAGAAAGAGTTCATAAGAATGTTGAATTTTATAGACGTTAACTCAAAAAAGTCTCCACATTTCGTTAAAAGTCGGAAATTGATTTCTGAGACTAAATTTTAAACTAGATAAACTCATCTTTAACAGAAAAAGTTTGAAAAATGTATTGAAATTACAATTAATATGTTCTAAGGAAATACGTCTAGTAAAAATTGCATTTCTATGTACGTTGATTCAAGAAAATATGAAGGAAGTCAAATTTCACAATAGAAAAGGATGAAAGACCATGCAAAACTAATCCAAATCCTAACAAATTTCATCTATCTTGAATCAAATAGAAAAACAAATCCAACACAAAAAGAAAGAGTTCATAAAAATGTTGAATTTAATATACTTTAACTCAAAAAAGTCTACACACTTCGTTATAAGTCGGAAATTGATTTCTGAGACTAAATTGTAAACTAGATAAACTCATCTTTACGAGAAAAAGTTTGAAAAATGTATTGTAATTACAATTAATATGATCTAAGGCAATACGTCTAGTAAAAATTTTCATTTCTATGTACGTTGATTCAAGAAAATATGAAGGAAGTCAAATTTCACAATATAAAAGGATGAAAGACCATGCAAAACTAATCCAAATCCTAACAAATTTCATCTATCTTGAATCAAATAGAAAGACAAAGCCAACACAAAAAGAAAGAGTTCATAAAAATGTTGAATTTAATATACGTTAACTCAAAAAAGTCTACACACATCGTTATAAGTCGGAATTTCTGAGACTAAATTGTAAACTAGATAAACTCATCTTTAACTGAAAAAGTTTGAAAAATGTATTGTAATCACAACTAATATGTTCTAAGGCATTACGTCTACTAAAAATTGCATTTCTATGTACGTTGATTCAAGAAAATACGAAGGAAGTCAAATTTCACAATAGAAGAAGGTTGAAAGACCAAGCAGAACTAATCCAAATCCTAACAAATTTCATCTATCTTGAATCAAATAGAAAGACAAAGCCAACACAAAAAGAAAGAGTTCATAAAAATGTTGAATTTAATATACGTTAACTCAAAAAAGTCTACACACTTCGTTATAAGTCGGAATTTCTGGGACTAAATTGTAAACTAGATAAACTCATCTTTAACAGAAAAAGTTTGAAAAATGTATTGTAATCACAAATAATATGTTCTAAGGCATTACGTCTACTAAAAATTGCATTTCTATGTACGATGATTCAAGAAAATATGAAGGAAGTCAAATTTCACAATAGAAGAAGGATGAAAGACCATGTAGAACTAATTCAAATCCTAACAAATTTCATCTATCTTGAATCAAATAGAAAGACAAAGCCAACACAAAAAGAAAGAGTTCATAAAAATGTTGAATTTTATATATGTTAACTCAAAAAAGTCTACACATTTCGTTATAAGTCGGAAATTGATTTCTGAGACTAAATTGTATACTAGATAAACTCATCTTTAAGAGAAAAAGTTTGAAAAATGTATTGTAATTACAATTAATATGTTCTAAGGCAATACGTCTAGTAAAAATTGCATTTCTATGTACGTTGATTCATGAAAATATGAAGGAAGTCAAATTTCACAATAGAAGAAGGATGAAAGACCATGCAGAACTAATCCAAATCCTAACAAATTTCATCTATCTTGAACCAAATAGAAAGACAAAGCCAACACAAAAAGAAAGAGTTCATAAGAATGTTGAATTTTATATACGTTAACTCAAAAAAGTCTACACATTTCGTTAAAAGTCGGAAATTGATTTTCTGAGACTTAATTGTAAACTAGATAAACTCATCTTTAACAGAAAAAGTTTGAAAAATGTATTGTAATTACAATTAATATGTTCTAAGGCAATACGTCTAGTAAAAATTGCATTTCTATGTACGTTGATTCAAGAAAATATGAAGGAAGTCAAATTTCACAATAGAAAAGGATGAAAGACCATGCAAAACTAATCCAAATCCTAACAAATTTCATCTATCTTGAATCAAATAGAAAGACAAAGCCAACACAAAAAGAAAGAGTTCATAAAAATGTTGAATTTAATATACGTTAACTCAAAATAGTCTACACACTTCGTTATAAGTCAGAAATTGATTACTCATCTTTAACTGAAAAAGTTTTAAAAATGTATTGTAATCACAAATAATATGTTCTAAGGCATTACGTCTACTAAAAATTGCATTTCTATGTACGTTGATTCAAGAAAATATGAAGGAAGTCAAATTTCACAATAGAAGAAGGATGAAAGACCATGTAGAACTAATCCAAATCCTAACAAATTTCATCTATCTTGAATCAAATAGAAAGACAAAGCCAACACAAAAAGAAAGAGTTCATAAAAATGTTGAATTTTATATATGTTAACTCAAAAAAGTCTACACGTTTCCTTATATGTTGGAAATTGATTTCTGAGACTAAATTGTAAACTAGATAAACTCATCTTTAACAGAAAAAGTTTGAAAAATGTATTGTAATTACAATTAATATGTTCTAAGGCAATACGTCTAATAAAAATTGCATTTCTATGTACGTTGATTCAAGAAAATATGAAGGAAGTCAAATTTCACAATAGCAAAGGATGAAAGACCATGCAAAACTAATCCAAATCCTAACAAATTTCATCTATCTTGAATCAAATAGAAAGACAAAGCCAACACAAAAAGAAAGAGTTCATAAAAATGTTGAATTTAATATACGTTAACTCAAAAAAGTCTACACACTTCGTTATAAGTCGGAAATTGATTTCTGAGACTAAATTGTAAACTAGATAAACTCATCTTTAACTGAAAAAGTTTGAAAAATGTATTGTAATCATAAATAATATGTTCTAAGGCATTACGTCTACTAAAAATTGCATTTCTATGTACGTTGATTCAACAAAATATGAAGGAAGTCAAATTTCACAATAGAAGAAGGATGAAAGACCATGTAGAACTAATCCAAATCCTAACAAATTTCATCTATCTTGAATCAAATAGAAAGACAAATCCAACACAAAAAGAAAGAGTTCATAAAAATGTTGAATTTTATATACGTTAACTCAAAAAAGTCTACACATTTCGTTATAAGTCGGAAATTGATTTCTGAGACTAAATTGTAAACTAGATAAACTCATCTTTAACAGAAAAAGTTTGAAAAATGTATTGTAATTACAATTAATATGTTCTAAGGCAATACGTCTTGTAAAAATTGCATTTCTATGTACGTTGATTCAAGAAAATATGAAGGAAGTCAAATTTCACAATAGAAAAGGATGAAAGACCATGCAAAACTAATCCAAATCCTAACAAATTTCATCTATCTTGAATCAAATAGAAAGACAAAGCCAACACAAAAAGAAAGAGTTCATAAAAATGTTGAATTTAATATACGTTAACTCAAAAAAGTCTACACACTTCGTTATAGTCAGAATTTCTGAGACTAAATTGTAAACTAGATAAACTCATCTTTAACTGAAAAAGTTTGAAAAATGTATTGTAATCACAAATAATATGTTCTAAGGCATTACGTCTACTAAAAATTGCATTTCTATGTACGTTGATTCAAGAAAATATGAAGGAAGTCAAATTTCACAATAGAAGAAGGATGAAAGACCATGTAGAACTAATCCAAATCCTAACAAATTTCATCTATCTTGAATCAAATAGAAAGACAAAGCCAACACAAAAAGAAAGAGTTCATAAAAATGTTGAATTTTATATATGTTAACTCAAAAAAGTCTACACATTTCGTTATAAGTTGGAAATTGATTTCTGAGACTAAATTGTAAACTGGATAAACTCATCTTTAACAGAAAAAGTTTGAAAAATGTACTGTAATTACAATTAATATGTTCTAAGGCAATACGTCTAGTAAAAATTGCATTTCTATGTACGTTGATTCAAGAAAATATGAAGGAAGTCAAATTTCACAATAGAAAAGGATGAAAGACCATGCAAAACTAATCCAAATCCTAACAAATTTCATCTATCTTGAATCAAATAGAAAGACAAAGCCAACACAAAAAGAAAGAGTTCATAAAAATGTTGAATTTAATATACGTTAACTCAAAAAAGTCTACACACTTCGTTATAAGTCGGAATTTCTGAGACTAAATTGTAAACTAGATAAACTCATCTTTAACTAAAAAAGTTTGAAAAATGTATTGTAATCACAAATAATATGTTCTAAGGCATTACGTCTACTAAAAATTGCATTTCTATGTACGTTGATTCAAGAAAATATGAAGGAAGTCAAATTTCACAATAGAAAAGGATGAAAGACCATGCAAAACTAATCCAAATCCTAACAAATTTCATCTATCTTGAATCAAATAGAAAGACAAAGCCAACACAAAAAGAAAGAGTTCATAAGAATGTTGAATTTTATATACGTTAACTCAAAAAAGTCTACACATTTCGTTAAAAGTCGGAAATTGATTTCTGAGACTAAACTGTAAACTAGATAAACTCATCTTTAACAGAAAAAGTTTGAAAAATGTATTGTAATTACAATTAATATGTTCTAAGGCAATAGGTCTAGTAAAAATTGCATTTCTATGTACGTTGATTCAAGAAAATATGAAGGAAGTCAAATTTCACAATAGAAAAGGATGAAAGACCATGCAAAACTAATCCAAATCCTAACAAATTTCATCTATCTTGAATCAAATAGAAAGACAAAGCAAACACAAAAACAAAGAGTTCATAAAAATGTTGAATTTAATATACGTTAACTCAAAAAAGTCTACACACTTCGTTATAAGTCGGAAATTGATTCTGAGACTAAATTGTAAACTAGATAAACTCATCTTTAACTGAAAAAGTTTGAAAAATGTATTGTAATCACAAATAATATGTTCTAAGGCATTACGTCTACTAAAAATTGCATTTCTATGTACGTTGATTCAAGAAAATATGAAGGAAGTCAAATTTCACAATAGAAGAAGGATGAAAGACCAAGCAGAACTAATCCAAATCCTAACAAATTTCATCAATCTTGAATCAGATAGAAAGACAAAGCCAACACAAAAAGAAAGAGTTCATAAGAATGTTGAATTTTATATACGTTAACTCAAAAAAGTCTACACATTTCGTTAAAAGTCGGAAATTGATTTCTGAGACTAAATTGTAAACTAGATAAACTCATCTTTAACAGAAAAAGTTTGAAAAATGTATTGTAATTACAATTAATATGTTCTAAGGCAATAGGTCTAGTAAAAATTGCATTTCTATGTACGTTGATTCAAGAAAATATGAAGGAAGTCAAATTTCACAATAGAAAAGGATGAAAGACCATGCAAAACTAATCCAAATCCTAACAAATTTCATCTATCTTGAATCAAATAGAAAGACAAAGCCAACACAAAAACAAAGAGTTCATAAAAATGTTGAATTTTATATATGTTAACTCAAAAAAGTCTACACATTTCGTTATAAGTCGGAAACTGATTTCTGAGACTAAATTGTAAACTAGATAAACTCATCTTTAAGAGAAAAAGTTTGAAAAATGTATTGTAATTACAATAAATATGTTCTAAGACAATACGTCTAGTAAAAATTGCATTTCTATGTACGTTGATTCATGAAAATATGAAGGAAGTCAAATTTCACAATAGAAGAAGGATGAAAGACCATGCAGAACTAATCCAAATCCCAACAAATTTCATCTATCTTGAATCAAATAGAAAGACAAAGCCAACACAAAAAGAAAGAGTTCATAAGAATGTTGAATTTTATATACGTTAACTCAAAAAAGTCTACACATTTCATTAAAAGTCGGAAATTGATTTCTGAGACTAAATTGTAAACTAGATAAACTCATCTTTAACAGAAAAAGTTTGAAAAATGTATTGTAATTACAATTAATATGTTCTAAGGCAATAGGTCTACTAAAAATTGCATTTCTATGTACGTTGATTCAAGAAAATATGAAGGAAGTCAAATTTCACAATAGAAGAAGGATGAAAGACCAAGCAGAACTAATCCAAATCCTAACAAATTTCATCTATCTTGAATCAGATAGAAAGACAAAGCCAACACAAAAAGAAAGAGTTCATTAGAATGTTGAATTTTATATACGTTAACTCTAAAAAGTCTACACATTTCGTTATAAGTCGGAAATTGATTTCTGAGACTAAATTGTAAACTAGATAAACTCATCTTTAACAGAAAAAGTTTGAAAAATGTATTGTAATTACAATTAATATGTTCTAAGGCAATACGTCTAGTAAAAATTGCATTTCTATGTACGTTGATTCAAGAAAATATGAAGGAAGTCAAATTTCACAATAGAAAAGGATGAAAGACCATGCAAAACTAATCCAAATCCTAACAAATTTCATCTATCTTGAATCAAATAGAAAGACAAAGCCAACACAAAAAGAAAGAGTTCATAAAAATGTTGAATTTAATATACGTTAACTCAAAAAAAGTCTACACACTTCGTTATAAGTCGGAAATTGATTACTCATCTTTAACTGAAAAAGTTTGAAAAATGTATTGTAATCACAAATAATATGTTCTAAGGCATTACGTCTACTAAAAATTTCATTTCTATGTACGTTGATTCAAGAAAATATGAAGGAAGTCAAATTTCACAATAGAAGAAGGATGAAAGACCAAGCAGAACTAATCCAAATCCTAACAAATTTCATCTATCTTGAATCAAATAGAAAGACAAGCCAACACAAAAAGAAAGAGTTCAAAAAAAAGTTGAATTTAATATACGTTAAATCAAAAAAGTCTACACACTTCGTTATAAGTCGGAATTTCTGAAACTAAATTGTAAACTAGATAAACTCATCTTTAACTGAAAAAGTTTGAAAAATGTATTGTAATCACAAATAATATGTTCTAAGGCATTACGTCTACTAAAAATTGCATTTCTATGTACGTTGATTCAAGAAAATATGAAGGAAGTCAAATTTCACAATAGAAGAAGGATGAAAGACCAAGCAGAACTAATCCAAATCCTAACAAATTTCATCTATCTTGAATCAAATAGAAAGATAAAGCCAACACAAAAAGAAAGAGTTCATAAGAATGTTGAATTTTATATACGTTAACTCAAAAAAGTCTACACATTTCGTTATAAGTCGGAAATTGATTTTTGAGACTAAATTGTAAACTAGATAAACTCATCTTTAACAGAAAAAGTTTGAAAAATGTATTGTATTTACAATTAATATGTTCTAAGGCAATACGTCTAGTAAAAATTGCATTTCTATGTACGTTGATTCAAGAAAATATGAAGGAAGTCAAATTTCACCATAGAAAAGGATGAAAGACCATGCAAAACTAATCCAAATCCTAACAAATTTCATCTATCTTGAATCAAATAGAAAGACAAAGCCAACACAAAAAGAAAGAGTTCATAAAAATGTTGAAATTAATATACGTTAACTCAAAAAAGTCTACACACTTCGTTATAAGTCGGAATTTCTGAGACTAAATTGTAAACTAGATAAACTCATCTTTAACTGAAAAAGTTTGAAAAATGTATTGTAATCACAAATAATATGTTCTAAGGCATTACGTCTACTAAAAATTGCATTTCTATGTACGTTGATTCAAGAAAATATGAAGGAAGTCAAATTTCACAATAGAAGAAGGATGAAAGACCATGTAGAACTAATCCAAATCCTAACAAATTTCATCTATCTTCAATCAAATAGAAAGACAAAGCCAACACAAAAAGAAAGAGTTCATAAAAATGTTGAATTTTATATATGTTAACTCAAAAAAGTCTACACATTTCGTTATAAGTCGGAAATTGATTTCTGAGACTAAATTGTAAACTAGATAAACTCATCTTCAAGAGAAAAAGTTTGAAAAATGTATTGTAATTACAATTAATATGTTCTAAGGCAATACGTCTAGTAAAAATTGCATTTCTATGTACGTTGATTCATGAAAATATGAAGGAAGTCAAATTTCACAATAGAAGAAGGATGAAAGACCATGTAGAACTAATCCAAATCCTAACAAATTTCATCTATCTTGAATCAAATAGAAAGACAAAGCCAACACAAAAAGAAAGAGTTCATAAAAATGTTGAATTTTATATATGTTAACTCAAAAAAGTCTACACGTTTCCTTATAAGTTGGAAATTGATTTCTGAGACTAAATTGTAAACTAGATAAACTCATCTTTAACAGAAAAAGTTTGAAAAATGTATTGTAATTACAATTAATATGTTCTAAGGCAATACGTCTAATAAAAATTGCATTTCTATGTACGTTGATTCAAGAAAATATGAAGGAAGTCAAATTTCACAATAGAAAAGGATGAAAGACCATGCAAAACTAATCCAAATCCTAACAAATTTCATCTATCTTGAATCAAATAGAAAGACAAAGCCAACACAAAAAGAAAGAGTTCATAAAAATGTTGAATTTAATATACGTTAACTCAAAAAAGTCTACACACTTCGTTATAAGTCAGAATTTCTGAGACTAAATTGTAAACTAGATAAACTCCTCTTAAACAGAAAAAGTTTGAAAAATGTATTGTAATCACAAATAATATGTTCTAAGGCATTACGTCTACTAAAAATTGCATTTCTATGTACGTTGATTCAAGAAAATATGAAGGAAGTCAAATTTCACAATAGAAAAGGATGAAAGACCATGCAAAACTAATCCAAATCCTAACAAATTTCATCTATCTTGAATCAAATAGAAAGACAAAGCCAACACAAAAAGAAAGAGTTCATAAAAATGTTGAATTTAATATACGTTAACTCAAAAAAGTCTACACACTTCGTTATAAGTCGGAATTTCTGAGACTAAATTTTAAACTAGATAAACTCATCTTTAACTGAAAAAGTTTGAAAAATGTATTGTAATCACAAATAATATGTTCTAAGGCATTACGTCTACTAAAAATTGCATTTCTATGTACGTTGATTCAAGAAAATATGAAGGAAGTCAAATTTCACAATAGAAAAGGATGAAAGACCATGCAAAACTAATCCAAATCCTAACAAATTTCATCTATCTTGAATCAAATAGAAATACAAAGCCAACACAAAAAGAAAGAGTTCATAAAAATGTTGAATTTAATATACGTTAACTCAAATAAGTCTACACACTTCGTTATAAGTCGGAATTTCTGAGACTAAATTGTAAACTAGATAAACTCATCTTTAACTGAAAAAGTTTGAAAAATGTATTGTAATCACAAATAATATGTTCTAAGGCATTACGTCTACTAAAAATTGCATTTCTATGTGCGATGATTCAAGAAAATATGAAGGAAGTCAAATTGATTTTTGAGACTAAATTGTAAACTAGATAAAATCATCTTTAACAGAAAAAGTTTGAAAAATGTATTGTAATTACAATTAATATGTTCTAAGGCAACACGTCTAGTAAAAATTGCATTTCTATGTACGTTGATTCAAGAAAATATGAAGGAAGTCAAATTTCACAATAGAAAAGGATGAAAGACCATGCAAAACTAATCCAAATCCTAACAAATTTCATCTATCTTGAATCAAATAGAAAGACAAAGCCAACACAAAAAGAAAGAGTTCATAAAAATGTTGAATTTATTATACGTTAACTCAAAAAAGTCTACACACTTCGTTATAAGTCGGAATTTCTGAGACTAATTTGTAAGCTAGATAAACTCATCTTTCAGTGAAAAAGTTTGAAAAATGTATTGTAATCACAAATAATATGTTCTAAGGCATTACGTCTACTAAAAATTGCATTTCTATGTACGTTGATTCAAGAAAATACGAAGGAAGTCAAATTTCACAATAGAAGAAGGTTGAAAGACCAAGCAGAACTAATCCAAATCCTAACAAATTTCATCTATCTTGAATCAGATAGAAAGACAAAGCCAATACAAAAATAAAGAGTTCATAAATATGTTGAACTTTATATATGTTAACTCAAAAAAGTCTACACACATCGTTATAAGTCGGAAATTGATTTCTGAGACTAAACTGTAAACTAGATAAACTCATCTTTAACTGAAAAAGTTTGAAAAATGTATTGTAATAAAAAATAGTATGTTCTAAAGCATTACGTCTACTAAAAATTGCATTTCTATGTACGTTGATTCAAGAAAATATGAAGGAAGTCAAATTTCACAATAGAAGAAGGATGAAAGACCATGTAGAACTAATCCAAATCCTAACAAATTTCATCTATCTTGAATCAAATAGAAAGACAAAGACAACACAAAAAGAAAGAGTACATAAAAATGTTGAATTTAATATACGTTAACTCAAAAAAGTCTACACACTTCGTTATAAGTCGGAATTTCTGAGACTAAATTGTAAACTAGATAAACTCATATTTCACTGAAAAAGTTTGAAAAATGTATTGTAATCACAAATAATATGTTCTAAGGCATTACGTCTACTAAAAATTGCATTTCTATGTACGTTGATTTAAGAAAATACGAAGGAAGTCAAATTTCACAATAGAAGAAGGTTGAAAGACCAAGCAGAACTAATCCAAATCCTAACAAATTTCATCTATCTTGAATCAGATAGAAAGACAAAGCCAATACAAAAATAAAGAGTTCATATATATGTTGAACTTTATATACGTTAACTCAAAAAAGTCTACACACTTCGTAATAAGTCGGAAATTGATTTCTGAGACTAAATTGTAAACTAGATAAACTCATATTTCACTGAAAAAGTTTGAAAAATGTATTGTAATCACAAATAATATGTTCTAAAGCATTACGTCTACTAAAAATTGCATTTCTATGTACGTTGATTCAAGAAAATATGAAGGAAGTCAAATTTCACAATAGAAGAAGGATGAAAGACCATGTAGAACTAATCCAAATCCTAACAAATTTCATCTATCTTGAATCAAATAGAAAGACAAAGACAACACAAAAAGAAAGAGTTCATAAAAATGTTGAATTTTATATATGTTAACTCAAAAAAGTCTACACATTTGCTATAAGTCGGAAATTGATTTCTGAGACTAAATTTTAAACTAGATAAACTCATCTTTAACAGAAAAAGTTTGAAGAATGTATTGAAATTACAATTAATATGTTCTAAGGAAATACGTCTAGTAAAAATTGCATTTCTATGTACGTTGATTCAAGAAAATATGAAGGAAGTCAAATTTCACAATAGAAAAGGATGAAAGACCATGCAAAACTAATCCAAATCCTAACAAATTTCATCTATCTTGAATCAAATAGAAAGACAAAGCCAACACAAAAAGAAAGAGTTCATAAAAATGTTGAATTTAATATACGTTAACTCAAAAAAGTGTACACACTTCGTTATAAGTCGGAAATTGATTACTCATCTTTAACTGAAAAAGTTTGAAAAATGTATTGTAATCACAAATAATATGTTCTAAGGCATTACGTCTACTAAAAATTGCATTTCTATGTACGTTGATTCAAGAAAATATGAAGGAAGTCAAATTTCACAATAAAAGAAGGATGAAAGACCAAGCAGAACTAATCCAAATCCTAACAAATTTCATCTATCTTGAATCAAATAGAAATACAAAGCCAACACAAAAAGAAAGAGTTTATAAGAATGTTGAATTTTATATACGTTAACTCAAAAAAGTCTACACATTTCGTTAGAAGTCGGAAACTGATTTTTGAGACTAAATTGTAAACTAGATAAACTCATCTTTAACAGAAAAAGTTTGAAAAATGTATTGTAATTACAATTAAAATGTTCTAAGGCAATACGTCTAGTAAAAATTGCATTTCTATGTACGTTGATTCAAGAAAATATGAAGGAAGTCAAATTTCACAATAGAAAAGGATGAAAGACCATGCAAAACTAATCCAAATCCTAACAAATTTCATCTATCTTGAATCAAATAGAAAGACAAAGCCAACACAAAAAGAAAGAGTTCATAAAAATGTTGAATTTAATATACGTTAACTCAAAAAAGTCTACACATTTCGTTATAAGTCGGAAATTGATTTTTGAGACTAAATTGTAAACTAGATAAACTCATCTTTAACAAAAAAAGTTTGAAAAATGTATTGTAATTACAATTAATATGTTCTAAGGCAATACGTCTAGTAAAAATTGCATTTCTATACGTTGATTCAAGAAAATATGAAGGAAGTCAAATTTCACAATAGAAAAGGATGAAAGACCATGCAAAACTAATCCAAATCCTAACAAATTTCATCTATCTTGAATCAAATAGAAAGACAAAGCCAACACAAAAAGAAAGAGTTCATAAAAATGTTGAATTTAATATGCGTTAACTCAAAAAAGTCTACACACTTCGTTATAAGTCGGAATTTCTGAGACTAAATTGTAAACTAGATAAACTCATCTTTAACTGAAAAAGTTTGAAAAATGTATTGTAATAACAAATAATATGTTTTAAGGCATTACGTCTACTAAAAATAGCATTTCTATGTACGTTGATTCAAGAAAATATGAAGGAAGTCAAATTTCACAATAGAAGAAGGATGAAAGACCAAGCAGAACTAATCCAAATCCTAACAAATTTCATCTATCTTGAATCAAATAGAAAGACAAAGCCAACACAAAAAGAAAGAGTTCATAAGAATGTTGAATTTTATATACGTTATCTCAAAAAAGTCTACACATTTCGTTATAAGTCGGAAATTGATTTTTGAGACTAAATTGTAAACTAGATAAACTCATCTTTAACAGAAAAAGTTTGAAAAATGTATTGTAATTACAATTAATATGTTCTAAGGCAATACGTCTAGTAAAAATTGCATTTCTATGTACGTTGATTCAAGAAAATATGAAGGAAGTCAAATTTCACAATAGAAAAGTTTGAAAAATGTATTGTAATTACAATTAATATGTTCTAAGGGAATACTTATAGTCAAAATTGCATTTCTATGTGCGTTGATTCAAGAAAATATGAAGGAAGTCAAATTTCACAATAGAAGAAGGTTGAAAGACCAAGCAGAACTAATCCAAATCCTAACAAATTTCATCTATCTTGAATCAGATAGAAAGACAAAGCCAATACAAAAATAAAGAGTTCATAAATATGTTGAACTTTATATACGTTAACTCAAAATAGTCTACACACTTCGTTATAAGTCGGAAGTTGATTTCTGAGACTAAATTGTATACTAGATAAATTCATCTTTAACAGAAAAAGTTTGAAAAATATACCGTAATTACAATTAATATGTTCCAAGGTAATACCTCTAATAAAAATTTCATTTCTATGTACGTTGATTTAAGAAAATATCAAGGAAGTCAAATTTCACAATAGAAGAAGGATGAAAGACCATGCAGAACTAATCCAAATCCTAACAAATTTCATCTATCTTGAATCAAATAGAAAGACAAAGCCAACACAAAAAGAAAGAGTTCATAAAAATGTTGAATTTAATATACGTTAACTCAAAAAAGTATACACACTTCGTTATAAGTCGGAATTTCTGAGACTAAATTGTAAACTAGATAAACTCATCTTTAACTGAAAAAGTTTGAAAAATGTATTGTAATCACAAATAATATGTTCTAAAGCATTACGTCTACTAAAAATTGCATTTCTATGTACGTTGATTCAAGAAAATATGAAGGAAGTCAAATTTCACAATAGAAGAAGGATGAAAGACCATGTAGAACTAATCCAAATCCTAACAAATTTCATCTATCTTGAATCAAATAGAAAGACAAAGACAACACAAAAAGAAAGAGTTCATAAAAATGTTGAATTTTATATATGTTAACTCAAAAAAGTCTACACATTTCGCTATAAGTCGGAAATTGATTTCTGAGACTAAATTGTAAACTAGATAAACTCATCTTTAACAGATAAAGTTTGAAAAATGTATTGTAATTACAATTATTATGTTCTAAGGCAATACGTCTAGTAAAAATTGCATTTCTATGTACGTTGATTCATGAAAATATGAAGGAAGTCAAATTTCACAATAGAAAAGGATGAAAGACCATGCAAAACTAATCCAAATCCTAACAAATTTCATCTATCTTGAATTAAATAGAAAGACAAAGCCAACATAAAAAGAAAGAGTTCATAAAAAAGTTGAATTTAATATACGTTAACTCAAAAAAGTCTACACACTTCGTTATAAGTCGGAATTTCCGAGACTAAATTGTAAACTAGATAAACTCATCTTTAACTGAAAAAGTTTGAAAAATGTATTGTAATCACAAATAATATGTTCTAAGGCATTACGTCTACTAAAAATTGCATTTCTATGTACGTTGATTCAAGAAAATATGAAGGAAGTCAAATTTCACAATAGAAGAAGGTTGAAAGACCATGTAGAAATAATCCAAATCCTAACAAATTTCATCTATCTTGAATCAAATAGAAAGACAAAGCCAACACAAAAAGACAGAGTTCATAGGAATGTTGAATTTTATATACGTTAACTCAAAAAAGTCTACACATTTCGTTATAAGTCGGAAATTGATTTTTGAGACTAAATTGTAAACTAGATAAAATCATCTTTAACAGAAAAAGTTTGAAAAATGTATTGTAATTACAATTAATATGTTCTAAGGCAATACGTCTAGTAAAAATTTCATTTCTATGTACGTTGATTCAAGAAAATATGTAGGAAGTCAAATTTCACAATAGAAAAGGATGAAAGACCATGCAAAACTAATCCAAATCCTAACAAATTTCATCTATCTTGAATCAAATAGAAAGACAAAGCCAACACAAAAAGAAAGAGTTCATAAAAATGTTGAATTTAATATACGTTAACTCAAAAAAGTCTACACACTTCGTTATAAGTCGGAATTTCTGAGACTAAATTGTAAACTAGATAAACTCATCTTTAACTGAAAAAGTTTGAAAAATGTATTGTAATCACAAATAATATGTTCTAAGGAATTACGTCTACTAAAAATTGCATTTCTATGTACGTTGATTCAAGAAAATATGAAGGAAGTCAAATTTCACAATAGAAGAAGGATGAAAGACCATGTAGAACTAATCCAAATCCTAACAAATTTCATCTATCTTGAATCAAATAGAAAGACAAAGCCAACACAAAAAGAAGGAGTTCATAAAAATGTTGAATTTTATATATGTTAACTCAAAAAAGTCTACACATTTAGTTACAAGTCGGAAATTGATTTCTGAGACCAAAAAGTAAACTCGATAAACTCATCTTTAAGAGAAAAATTTTGAAAAATGTATTTTAATTACAATTAATATGTTCTAAGGCAATACGTCTAGTAAAAATTACATTTCTATGTACGTTGATTCATGAAAATATGAAGGAAGTCAAATTTCACAATAGAAGAAGGATGAAAAACCATGCAGAACTAATCCAAATCCTAACAAATTTCATCTATCTTGAATCAAATAGAAAGACAAAGCCAACACAAAAAGAAAGAGTTCATAAGATTGTTGAATTTTATATACGTTAACTCAAAAAAGTTTACACACTTCGTTATAAGTCGGAAATTGATTTCTGAGACTAAATTGTAAACTAGATAAACTCATCTTTAACTGAAAAAGTTTGAAAAATGTATTGTAATCACAAATAATATGTTCTAAGGCATTACGTCTTCTAAAAATTGCATTTCTATGTACGTTGATTCAAGAAAATATGAAGGAAGTCAATTTTCACAATAGAAGAAGGATGAAAGACCATGTAGAACTAATCCAAATCCTAACAAATTTCATCTATCTTGAATCAAATAGAAAGACAAAGACAACACAAAAAGAAAGAGTTCATAAAAATGTTGAATTTTATATATGTTAACTCAAAAAAGTCTACACATTTCGCTATAAGTCGGAAATTGATTTCTGAGACTAAATTTTAAACTAGATAAACTCATCTTTAACAGAAAAAGTTTGAAGAATGTATTGAAACTACAATTAATATGTTCTAAGGAAATACGTCTAGTAAAAATTGCATTTCTATGTACGTTGATTCAAGAAAATATGAAGGAAGTCAAATTTCACAATAGAAAAGGATGAAAGACCATGCAAAACTAATCCAAATCCTAACAAATTTCATCTATCTTGAATCAAATAGAAAGATAAAGCCAACACAAAAAGAAAGAGTTCATAAAAATGTTGAATTTAATATACGTTAACTCAAAAAAGTCTACACACTTCGTTAGAAGGTTGAAAGACCAAGAAGAACTAATCCAAATCCTAACAAATTTCAACTATCTTGAATCAGATAGAAAGACAAAGCCAATACAAAAATAAAGAGTTCATAAATATGTTGAACTTTATATACGTTAACTCAAAAAAGTCTACACACTTCGTTATAAGTCGGAAATTGATTTCTGAGACTAAACTGTAAACTAGATAAACTCATCTTTAACTGAAAAAGTTTGAAAAATGTATTGTAATCAAAAATAATATGTTCTAAAGCATTACGTCTACTAAAAATTGCATTTCTATGTACGTTGATTCAAGAAAATATGAAGGAAGTCAAATTTCACAATAGAAGAAGGATGAAAGACCATGTAGAACTAATCCAAATCCTAACAAATTTCATCTATCTTGAATCAAATAGAAAGACAAAGACAACACAAAAAGAAAGAGTTCATAAAAATGTTGAATTTAATATACGTTAACTCAAAAAAGTCTACACACATCGTTATAAGTCGGAATTTCTGAGACTAAATTGTAAACTAGATAAACTCATCTTTCACTGAAAAAGTTTGAAAAATGTATTGTAATCACAAATAATATGTTCTAAGGCATTACGTCTACTAAAAATTGCATTTCTATGTACGTTGATTCAAGAAAATACGAAGGAAGTCAAATTTCACAATAGAAGAAGGTTGAAAGACCAAGCAAAACTAATCCAAATCCTAACAAATTTCATCTATCTTGAATCAGATAGAAAGACAAAGCCAATACAAAAATAAAGAGTTCATAAATATGTTGAACTTTATATACGTTAACTCAAAAAAGTATACACACTTCGTTATAAGTCGGAAATTGATTTCTCAGACTAAATTGTAAACTAGATAAACTCATCTTTAACTGAAAAAGTTTGAAAAATGTATTGTAATCACAAATAATATGTTCTAAAGCATTACGTCTACTAAAAATTGCATTTCTATGTACGTTGATTCAAGAAAATATGAAGGAAGTCAAATTTCACAATAGAAGAAGGATGAAAGACCATGTAGAACTAATCCAAATCCTAACAAATTTCATCTATCTTGAATCAAATAGAAAGACAAAGACAACACAAAAAGAAAGAGTTCATAAAAATGTTGAATTTTATATACGTTAACTCAAAAAAGTCTACACATTTCGTTATAAGTCGGAAATTGATTTTTGAGACTAAATTGTAAACTAGATAAACTCATCTTTAACAGAAAAAGTTTGAAAAATGTATTGTAATTACAATTAATATGTTCTAAGGCAATACGTCTAGTAAAAATTGCATTTCTATGTACGTTGATTCAAGAAAATATGAAGGAAGTCAAATTTCACAATAGAAAAGGATGAAAGACCATGCAAAACTAATCCAAATCCTAACAAATTTCATCAATCTTGAATCAAATAGAAAGACAAAGCCAACACAAAAAGAAAAAGTTCATAAAAATGCTATATTTAATAAACGTTAACTCAAAAAAGTCTATACACTTCGTTATAAGTCGGAATTTGATTAATCATCTTTAACTGAAAAAGTTTGAAAAATGTATTGTAATCACAAATAATATGTTCTAAGGCATTACGTCTACTAAAAATTGCATTTCTATGTACGTTGATTCAAGAAAATATGAAGGAAGTCAAATTTCACAATAGAAGAAGGATGAAAGACCAAGCAGAACTAATCCAAATCCTAACAAATTTCATCTATCTTGAATCAGATAGAAAGACAAAGCCAACACAAAAAGAAAGAGTTCATAGGAATGTTGAATTTTATATACGTTAACTCAAAAAAGTCTACACACTTCGTTATAAGTCGGAAATTGATTTTTGAGACTAAATTGTAAACTAGATAAAATCATCTTTAACAGAAAAAGTTTGAAAAATGTATTGTAATTACAATTAATATGTTCTAAGGCAATACGTCTAGTAAAAATTGCATTTCTATGTACGTTGATTCAAGAAAATATGAAGGAAGTCAAATTACACAATAGAAAAGGATGAAAGACCATGCAAAACTAATCCAAATCCTAACAAATTTCATCTATCTTGAATCAAATAGAAAGACAAAGCCAACACAAAAAGAAAGAGTTCATAAAAATGTTGAATTTAATATACGTTAACTCAAAAAAGTCTACACACTTCGTTATAAGTCGGAAATTGATTTCTGAGACTAAATTGTAAACTAGATAAACTCATCTTTAACATAAACTCATCTTTAACAGAAAAAGTTTGAAAAATGTATTGTAATTACAATTAATATGTTCTAAGGCAATACGTCTAGTAAAAATTGCATTTCTATGTACGTTGATTCATGAAAATATGAAAGAAGTAAATTTCACAATAGAAGAAAGATGAAAGACCATGCAGAACTAATCCAAATCCTAACAAATTTCATCTATCTTGAATTAAATAGAAAGACAAAGCCAACACAAAAATAAAGAGTTCATAAGAATGTTGAATTTTATAGACGTTAACTCAAAAAAGTCTACACATTTCGTTAAAAGTCGGAAATTGATTTCTGAGACTAAATTGTAAACTTATAAACTCATCTTTAACTGAAAAAGTTTGAAAAATGTATTGTAATCACAAATAATATGTTCTAAGGCATTACGTCTACTAAAAATTGCATTTCTATGTACGTTGATTCAAGAAAATATGAAGGAAGTCAAATTTCACAATAGAAGAAGGATGAAAGACCATGTAGAACTAATTCAAATCTTAACAAATTTCATCTATCTTGAATCAAATAGAAAGACAAAGCCAACACAAAAAGAAAGAGTTCATAAAAATGTTGAATTTTATATAAGTTAACTCAAAAAAGTCTACACATTTCGTTATAAGTCGGAAATTGATTTCTGAGACTAAATTGTAAACTTGATAAACTCATCTTTAAGAGAAAAAGTTTGAAAAATGTATTGTAATTACAATTAATATGTTCTATGGCAATACGTCTAGTAAAAATTGCATTTCTATGTACGTTGATTCATGAAAATATGAAGGAAGTCAAATTTCACAATAGAAGAAGGATGAAAGACCATGCAGAACTAATCCAAATCCTAACAAATTTCATCTATCTTGAATCAAATAGAAAGACAAAGCCAACACAAAAAGAAAGTGTTCATAAGATTGTTGAATTTTATATACGTTAACTCAAAAAAGTCTACACATTTCGTTAAAAGTCGGAAATTGATTTCAGAGACTAAATTGTAAACTAGATAAACTCATCTTTAACAGAAAAAGTTTAAAAAATGTATTGTAATTACAATTAATATGTTCTAAAGCAATACGTCTAGTAAAAATTGCATTTCTATGTACGTTGATTCAAGAAAATATGAAGGAAGTCAAATTTCACAATAGAAAAGGATGAAAGACCATGCAAAACTAATCCAAATCCTAACAAATTTAATCTATCTTGAATCAAATAGAAAGACAAAGCCAACACAAAAAGAAAGAGTTCGAAAAAATGTTGAATTTAATATACGTTAACTCAAAAAAGTCTACACACTTCGTTATAAGTCGGAATTTCTGGGACTAAATTGTAAACTAGATAAACTCATCTTTAACAGAAAAAGTTTGAAAAATGTATTGTAATCACAACTAATATGTTCTAACGCATTACGTCTACTAAAAATTGCATTTCTATGTACGTTGATTCAAGAAAATACGAAGGAAGTCAAATTTCACAATAGAAGAAAGTTGAAAGACCAAGCAGAACTAATCCAAATCCTAACAAATTTCATCTATCTTGAATCAGATAGAAAGACAAAGCCAATACAAAAATAAAGAGTTCATAAATATGTTGAACTTTATATACGTTAACTCAAAAAAGTCTACACACTTCGTTATAAGTCGGAAATTGATTTCTGAGACTAAATTGTAAACTAGATGAACTCATCTTTAACTGAAAAAGTTTGAAAAATGTATTGTAATCACAAATAATATGTTCTAAGGAATTACGTCTACTAAAAATTGCATTGCTATGTACGTTGATTCAAGAAAATATGAAGGAAGTCGAATTTCACAATAGAAGAAGGATGAAAGACCATGTAGAACTAATCCAAATCCTAACAAACATCATCTATCTTGAATAAATAGAAAGACAAAGCCAACACAAAAAGAAAAAGTTCATAAAAATGCTGAATTTAATATACGTTAACTCAAAAAAGTCTACACACTTCGTTATAAGTCGGAAATTGATTAATCATCTTTAACTGAAAAAGTTTGAAAAATGTATTGTAATCACAAATAATATGTTCTAAGGCATTACGTCTACTAAAAATTGCATTTCTATGTACGTTGATTCAAGAAAATATGAAGGAAGTCAAATTTCACAATAGAAGAAGGATGAAAGACCAAGCAGAACTAATCCAAATCCTAACAAATTTCATCTATCTTGAATCAGATAGATAGACAAAGCCAACACAAAAAGAAAGAGTTCATAGGAATGTTGAATTTTATATACGTTAACTCAAAAAAGTCTACACATTTCGTTATAAGTCGGAAATTGATTTTTGAGACTAAATTGTAAACTAGATAAAATCATCTTTAACAGAAAAAGTTTGAAAAATGTATTGTAATTACAATTAATATGTTCTAAGGCAATACGTCTAGTAAAAATTGCATTTCTATGTACGTTGATTCAAGAAAATATGAAGTCAAATTTCACAATAGAAAAGGATGAAAGACCATGCAAAACTAATCCAAATCCAAACAAATTTCATCTATCTTGAATCAAATAGAAAGACAAAGCCAAAACAAAAAGAAAGAGTTCATAAAAATGTTGAATTTAATATACGTTAACTCAAAAAAGTCTACACACTTCGTTATAAGACGGAATTTCTGAGACTAAATTGTAAACTAGATAAACTCATCCTTAACTGAAAAAGTTTGAAAAATGTATTGTAATCACAAATAATATGTTCTAAGGCATTACGTCTACTAAAAATTGCATTTCTATGTACGATGATTCAAGAAAATATGAAGGAAGTCAAATTTCACAATAGAAGAAGGATGAAAGACCATGTAGAACTAATTCAAATCCTAACAAATTTCATCTATCTTGAATCAAATAGAAAGACAAAGCCAACACAAAAAGAAAGAGTTCATAAAAATGTTGAATTTTATATATGTTAACTCAAAAAAGTCTACACATTTCGTTATAAGTCGGAAATTGATTTCTAAGACTAAATTGTAAACTAGATAAACTCATCTTTAAGAGAAAAAGTTTGAAAAATGTATTGTAATTACAATTAATATGTTCTAAGGCAATACGTCTGGTAAAAATTGCATTTCTATGTAGTTGATTCATGAAAATATGAAGGAAGTCAAATTTCACAATAGAAGAAGGATGAAAGACCATGCAGAACTAATCCAAATCCTAACAAATTTCATCTATCTTGAATCAAATTGAAAGACAAAGCCAACACAAAAAGAAAGAGTTCATAAGATTGTTGAATTTTATATATGTTAACTCAAAAAAGTCTACACATTTCGTTAAAAGTCGGAAATTGATTTCTGAGACTAATTGTAAACTAGATAAACTCATCTTTAACAGAAAAAGTTTGAAAAATGTATTGTAATTATAATTAATATGTTCTAAGGCAATACGTCTAGTAAAAATTGCATTTCTATGTACGTTGATTCAAGAAAATATGAAGGAAGTCAAATTTCACAATAGAAAAGGATGAAAAACCATGCAAAACTAATCCAAATCCTAACAAATTTAATCTATCTTGAATCAAATAGAAAGACAAAGCCAACACAAAAAGAAAGAGTTCATAAAAATGTTGAATTTAATATACGTTAACTCAAAAAAGTCTACACACTCCGTTATAAATCGGAATTTCTGGGACTAAATTGTAAACTAGATAAACTCATCTTTAACTGAAAAAGTTTGAAAAATGTATTGTAATCACAACTAATATGTTCTAAGGCATTACGTCTACTAAAAATTGCATTTCTATGTACGTTGATTCAAGAAAATACGAAGGAAGTCAAATTTCACAATAGAAGAAGGTTGAAAGACCAAGCAGAACTAATCCAAATCCTAACAAATTTCATCTATCTTGAATCAGATAGAAAGACAAAGCCAATACAAAAATAAAGAGTTCATAAATATGTTGAACTTTATATACGTTAACTCAAAAAAGTCTACACACTTCGTTATAAGTCGGAAATTGATTTCTGAGACTAAATTGTAAACTAGATGAACTCATCTTTAACTGAAAAAGTTTGAAAAATGTATTGTAATCACAAATAATATGTTCTATGGAATTACGTCTACTAAAAATTGCATTTCTATGTACGTTGATTCAAGAAAATATGAAGGAAGTCAAATTTCACAATAGAAGAAGGATGAAAGACCATGTAGAACTAATTAAAATCCTAACAAATTTCATCTATCTTGAATCAAATAGAAAGACAAAGCCAACACAAAAAGAAAGAGTTCATAAAAATGTTGAATTTTATATATGTTAACTCAAAAAAGTCTACACACTTCGTTATAAGTCGGAAATTGATTTCTGAGACTAAATTGTAAACTAGATAAACTCATCTTTAACTGAAAAAGTGTGAAAAATGTATTGTAATCACAAATAATATGTTCTAAGGCATTACGTCTACTAAAAATTGCATTTCTATGTACGTTGATTCAAGAAAATATGAAGGAAGTCAAATTTCACAATAGAAGGAGGATGAAAGACCATGTAGAACTAATCCAAATCCTAACAAATTTCATCTATCTTGAATCAAATAGAAAGACAAAGCCAACACAAAAATAAAGAGTTCGTAAAAATGTTGAATTTTATATATGTTAACTCAAAAAAGTCTACACATTTCGTTATAAGTCGGAAATTGATTTATGAGACTAAATTGTAAACTAGATAAACTCATCTTTACGAGAAAAAGTTTGAAAAATGTATTGTAATTACAATTAATATGTTCTAAGGCAATACGTCTAGTAAAAATTTTCATTTCTATGTACGTTGATTCATGAAAATATGAAGGAAGTCAAATTTCACAATAGAAGAAGGATGAAAGACCATGCAGAACTAATCCAAATCCTAACAAATTTCATCTATCTTGAATCAAATAGAAAGACAAAGCCAACACAAAAATAAAGAGTTCATAAGAATGTTGAATTTTATAGACGTTAACTCAAAAAAGTCTACACATTTCGTTAAAAGTCGGAAATTGATTTCTGAGACTAAATTGTAAACTAGATAAACTCATCTTTAACAGAAAAAGTTTGAAAAATGTATTGTAATTACAATTAATATGTTCTAAGGAAATACGTCTATTAAAAATTGCATTTCTATGTACGTTGATTCAAGAAAATATGAAGGAAGTCAAATTTCACAATAGAAAAGGATGAAAGACCATGCAGAACTAATCCAAATCCTAACAAATTTCATCTATCTTGAATCAAATAGAAAGACAAAGCCAACACAAATAGAAAGAGTTCATAAAAATGTTGAACTTTATATATGTTAACTCAAAAAAGTCTACACATTTCGTTATAAGTCGGAAATTGATTTCTGAGACTAAATTGTAAACTAGATAAACTCATCTTTAAGAGAAAAAGTTTGAAAAATGTATTGTAATTACAATTAATATGTTCTAAGAAAATACGTCTAGTAAAAATTGCATTTCTATGTACGTTGATTCATGAAAATATGAAGGAAGTCAAATTTCACAATAGAAGAAGGATGAATGACCAAGCAGAACTAATCCAAATCCTAAGAAATTTCATCTATCTTGAATCAAATAGAAAGACAAAGCCAACACAAAAAGAAAGAGTTCATAACAATGTTGAATTTTATATACGTTAACTCAAAAAAGTCTACACATTTCGTTAAAAGTCGGAAATTGATTTCTGAGACTAAATTGTAAACTAGATAAACTCATCTTTAACAGAAAAAGTTTGAAAAATGTATTGTAATTACAATTAATATGTTCTTAGGCAATACTTTTAGTAAAAATTGCATTTCTATGTACGTTGATTCAAGAAAATATGAAGGAAGTCAAATTTCACAATAGAAAAGGATGAAAGACCATGCAAAACTAATCCAAATCCTAACAAATTTCATCTATCTTGAATCAGATAGAAAGACAAAGCCAACACAAAAAGAAAGAGTTCATAAGAATGTTGAATTTAATATACGTTAACTCAAAAAAGTCTACACACTTCGTTATAAGTCGGAAATTTCTGAGACTAAATTGTAAACTAGATAAACTCATCTTTAACTGAAAAAGTTTGAAAAATGTATTGTAATCACAAATAATATGTTCTAAGGCATTACGTCTACTAAAAATTTCATTTCTATGAACGTTGATTCAAGAAAATACGAAGGAAGTCAAATTTCACAATAGAAGAAGGATGAAAGACTATGCAAAACTAATCCAAATCCTAACAAATTTCATCTATCTTGAATCAAATAGAAAGACAAAGCCAACACAAAAAGAAAGAGTTCATAAGAATGTTGAATTTAATATACGTTAACTCAAAAAAGTCTACACACTTCGTTATAAGTCGGAATTTCTGAGACTAAATTGTAAACTAGATAAACTCATCTTTAACAGAAAAAGTTTGAAAAATGTATTGTAATTACAATTAATATGTTCTAAGGCAATACGTCTAGTAAAAATTGCATTTCTATGTACGTTGATTCATGAAAATATGAAGGAAGTCAAATTTCACAATAGAAGAAGGATGAAAGACCATGCAGAACTAATCCAAATCCTAACAAATTTCATCTATCTTGAATCAAATAGAAAGACAAAGCCAACACAAAAAGAAAGAGTTCATAAAAATGTTGAATTTAATATACGTTAACTCAAAAAAGTCTACACACTTCGTTATAAGTCGGAAATTGATTTCTGAGACTAAATTGTAAACTAGAAAAACTCATCTTTAACAGAAAAAGTTTAAAAAATGTATTGTAATTACAATTAATATGTTCTAAGGAAATACGTCTAGTAAAAATTGCATTTCTATGTACGTTGATTCAAGAAAATATGAAGGAAGTCAAATTTCACAATAGAAAAGGATGAAAGACCATGCAAAACTAATCCAAATCCTAACAAATTTCATCTATCTTGAATCAAATAGAAAGACAAAGCCAACACAAATAGAAAGAGTTCATAAAAATATTGAACATTATATATGTTAACTCAAAAAAGTCTACACATTTCGTTATAAGTCGGAAATTGATTTCTGAGACTAAATTGTAAACTAGATAAACTCATCTTTAAGAGAAAAAGTTTGAAAAATGTATTGTAATTACAATAAATATGTTCTAAGAAAATACGTCTAGTAAAAATTGCATTTCTATGTACGTTGATTCATGAAAATATGAAGGAAGTCAAATTTCACAATAGAAGAAGGATGAAAGACAAGGCAGAACTAATCCAAATCCTAACAAATATCATCTATCTTGAATCAAATAGAAAGACAAAGCCAACACAAAAAGAAAGAGTTCATAACAATGTTGAATTTTATATACGTTAACTCAAAAAAGTCTACACATTTCGTTAAAAGTCGGAAATTGATTTCTGAGACTAAATTGTAAACTAGATAAACTCATCTTTAACAGAAAAAGTTTGAAAAATGTATTGTAATTACAATTAATATGTTCTAAGGCATTACGTCTACTAAAAATTGCATTTCTATGTACGTTGATTCAAGAAAATACGAAGGAAGTCAAATTTCACAATAGAAGAAGGTTGAAAGACCAAGCAGAACTAATCCAAATCCTAACAAATTTCATCTATCTTGAATCAGATAGAAAGACAAAGCCAATACAAAAATAAAGAGTTCATAAATATGTTGAACTTTATATACGTTAACTCAAAAAAGTCTACACACTTCGTTATAAGTCGGAAATTGATTTCTGAGACTAAACTGTAAACTAGATAAACTCATCTTTAACTGAAAAAGTTTGAAAAATGTATTGTAATAAAAAATAATATGTTCTAAAGCATTACGTCTACTAAAAATTGCATTTCTATGTACGTTGATTCAAGAAAATATGAAGGAAGTCAAATTTCACAATAGTAGAAGGATGAAAGACCATGTAGAACAAATCCAAATCCTAACAAATTTCATCTATCTTGAATCAAATAGAAAGACAAAGACAACACAAAAAGAAAGAGTTCATAAAAATGTTGAATTTTATATATGTTAACTCAAAAAAGTCTACACATTTCGCTATAAGTCGGAAATTGATTTCTGAGACTAAATTGTAAACTAGATAAACTCATCTTTAACAGAAAAAGTTTGAAAAATGTATTGTAATTACAATTAATATGTTCTAAGGCAATACGTCTAGTAAAAATTGCATTTCTATGTACGTTGATTCATGAAAATATGAAGGAAGTCAAATTTCACAATAGAAGAAGGATGAAAGACCATGCAGAACTAATCCAAATCCTAACAAATTTCATCTATCTTGAATCAAATAGAAAGACAAAGCCAACACAAAAAGAAAGAGTTCATAAGAATGTTGAATTTTATAGACGTTAACTCAAAAAAGTCTCCACATTTCGTTAAAAGTCGGAAATTGATTTTTGAGACTAAATTTTAAACTAGATAAACTCATCTTTAACAGAAAAAGTTTGAAAAATGTATTGAAATTACAATTAATATGTTCTAAGGAAATACGTCTAGTAAAAATTGCATTTCTATGTACGTTGATTCAAGAAAATATGAAGGAAGTCAAATTTCACAATAGAAAAGGATGAAAGACCATGCAAAACTAATCCAAATCCTAACAAATTTCATCTATCTTGAATCAATTTGAAAAACAAATCCAACACAAAAAGAAAGAGTTCATAAAAATGTTGAATTTAATATACTTTAACTCAAAAAAGTCTAAACACTTCGTTATAAGTCGGAAATTGATTTCTGAGACTAAATTGTAAACTAGATAAACTCATCTTTACGAGAAAAAGTTTGAAAAATGTATTGTAATTACAATTAATATGTTCTAAGGCAATACGTCAAGTAAAAATTTTCATTTCTATGTACGTTGATTCAAGAAAATATGAAGGAAGTCAAATTTCACAATATAAAAGGATGAAAGACCATGCAAAACTAATCCAAATCCTAACAAATTTCATCTATCTTGAATCAAATAGAAAGACAAAGCCAACACAAAAAGAAAGAGTTCATAAAAATGTTGAATTTAATATACGTTAACTCAAAAAAGTCTACACACTTCGTTATAAGTCGGAATTTCTGAGACTAAATTGTAAACTAGATAAACTCATCTTTAACTTAAAAAGTTTTAAAAATGTATTGTAATCACAACTAATATGTTCTAAGGCATTACGTCTACTAAAAATTGCATTTCTATGTACGTTGATTCAAGAAAATACGAAGGAAGTCAAATTTCACAATAGAATAAGGTTGAAAGACCAAGCAGAACTAATCCAAATCCTAACAAATTTCATCTATCTTGAATCAGATAGAAAGACAAAGCCAATACAAAAATAAAGAGTTCATAAATATGTTGAACTTTATATACGTTAACTCAAAAAAGTCTACACACTTCGTTATAAGTCGGAAATTGATTTCTGAGACTAAATTGTAAACTAGATAAACTCATCTTTAACTGAAAAAGTTTGAAAAATGTATTGTAATCACAAATAATATGTTCTAAGGCATTACGTCTACTAAAAATTGCATTTCTATGTACGTTGATTCAAGTAAATACGAAGGAAGTCAAATTTCACAATAGAAGAAGGTTGAAAGACCAAGCAGAACTAATCCAAATCTTAACAAATTTCATCTATCTTGAATCAGATAGAAAGACAAAGCCAATACAAAAATAAAGGTTCATAAATATGTTGAACTTTATATACGTTAACTCAAAAAAGTCTACACACTTCGTTATAAGTCGGAAATTGATTTCTGAGACTAAATTGTAAACTAGATAAACTCATCTTTAACTGAAAAATTTGAAAAATGTATTGTAATCACAAATAATATGTTCTAAGGCATTACGTCTACTAAAAATTGCATTTCTATGTACGTTGATTCAACAAAATATGAAGGAAGTCAAATTTCACAATAGAAGAAGGATGAAAGACCATGTAGAACTAATCCAAATCCTAACAAATTTCATCTATCTTGAATCAAATAGAAAGACAAAGCCAACACAAAAAGAAAGAGTTCATAAAAATGTTGAATTTTATATATGTTAACTCAAAAAAGTCTACACATTTCGTTATAAGTCGGAAATTGATTTCTGAGACTAAATTGTAAACTAGATAAACTCATCTTTAACAGAAAAAGTTTGAAAAATGTATTTTAATTCCAATTAATATGTTCTAAGGCAATACGTCTAGTAGAAATTGCATTTCTATGTACGTTGATTCATGAAAATATGAAGGAAGTCAAATTTCACAATAGAAGAAGGATGAAAGACCATGCAGAACTAATCCAAATCCTAACAAATTTCATCTATCTTGAATCAAATAGAAAGACAAAGCCAACACAAAAAGAAAGAGTTCATAAGAATGTTGAATTTTATATACGTTAACTCAAAAAAGTCTACACATTTCATTAAAAGTCGGAAATTGATTTCTGAGACTAAATTGTAAACTAGATAAACTCATCTTTAACAGAAAAAGTTTGAAAAATGTATTGTAATTACAATTAATATGTTCTAAGTCAATAGGTCTAGTAAAAATTGCATTTCTATGTACGTTGATTCAAGAAAATATGAAGGAAGTCAAATTTCACAATAGAAAAGGATGAAAGACCAAGCAGAACTAATCCAAATCCTAACAAATTTCATCAATCTTGAATCAGATAGAAAGACAAAGCCAACACAAAAAGAAAGAGTTCATAAGAATGTTGAATTTTATATACGTTAACTCAAAAAAGTCTACACATTTCGTTATAAGTCGGAAATTGATTTCTGAGACTAAATTGTAAACTAGATAAACTCATCTTTAACAGAAAAAGTTTGAAAAATGTATTGTAATTACAATTAATATGTTCTAAGACAATACGTCTAGTAAAAATTGCATTTCTATGTACGTTGATTCAAGAAAATATGAAGGAAGTCAAATTTCACAATAGAAGAAGGATGAAAGACCAAGCAGAACTAATCCAAATCCTAACAAATTTCATCTATCTTGAATCAGATAGAAAGACAAAGCCAACACAAAAAGAAAGAGTTCATAAGAATGTTGAATTTTATATACGTTAACTCAAAAAAGTCTAAACATTTCGTTATAAGTCGGAAATTGATTTCTGAGACTAAATTGTAAACTAGATAAACTCATCTTTAACAGAAAAAGTTTGAAAAATGTATTGTAATTACAATTAATATGTTCTAAGGCAATACGTCTAGTAAAAATTGCATTTCTATGTACGTTGATTCAAGAAAATATAAAGGAAGTAAAATTTCACAATAGAAAATGATGAAAGACCATGCAAAACTAATCCAAATCCTAACAAATTTCATCTATCTTGAATCAAATAGAAAGACAAAGCCAACACAAAAAGAAAGAGTTCATAAAAATGTTGAATTTAATATACGTTAACTCAAAAAAGTCTACACACTTTGTTATAAGTCGGAATTTCTGAGACTAAATTGTAAACTAGATAAACTCATCTTTCACTGAAAAAGTTTGAAAAATGTATTGTAATCACAAATAATATGTTTTAAGGCATTACGTCTACTAAAAATTGCATTTCTATGTACGTTGATTCAAGAAAATACGAAGGAAGTCAAATTTCACAATAGAAGAAGCTTGAAAGACCAAGCAGAACTAATCCAAATCCTAACAAATTTTATCTATCTTGAATCAGATAGAAAGACAAAGCCAATACAAAAATAAAGAGTTCATAAATATGTTGAACTTTATATACGTTAACTCAAAAAAGTCTACACATTTCGTTATAAGTCGGAAATTGATTTCTGAGACTAAATTTTAAACTAGATAAACTCATCTTTAACAGAAAAAGTTTGAAAAATGTATTGTAATTACAATTAATATGTTCTAAGGCAATACGTCTAGTAAAAATTGCATTTCTATGTACGTTGATTCATGAAAATATGAAAGAAGTAAATTTCACAATAGAAGAAGGATGAAAGACCATGCAGAACTAATCCAAATCCTAACAAATTTCATCTATCTTGAATTAAATAGAAAGACAAAGCCAACACAAAAATAAAGAGTTCATAAGAATGTTGAATTTTATAGACGTTAACTCAAAAAAGTCTACACATTTTGTTAAAAGTCGGAAATTGATTTCTGAGACTTAATTGTAAACTAGATAAACTCATCTTTAACAGAAAAAGTTTGAAAAATGTATTGTAATTACAATTAATATGTTCTAAGGAAATACGTCTAGTAAAAATTGCATTTCTATGTACGTTGATTCAAGAAAATATGAAGGAAGTCAAATTTCACAATAGAAAAGGATGAAAGACCATTCAAAACTAATCCAAATCCTAACAAATTTCATCTATCTTGAATCAAATAGAAAGACAAAGCCAACACAAAAAGAAAGAGTTCATAAAAATGTTGAATTTAATATACGTTAACTCAAAAAAGTCTACACACTTCGTTATAAGTCGGAATTTCTGAGACTAAATTGTAAACTAGATAAACTCATCTTTCACTGAAAAAGTTTGAAAAATGTATTGTAATCACAAATAATATGTTCTAAGGCATTACGTCTACTAAAAATTGCATTTCTATGTACGTTGATTCAAGAAAATACGAAGGAAGTCAAATTTCACAATAGAAGAAGGTTGAAAGACCAAGCAGAACTAATCCAAATCCTAACAAATTTCATCTATCTTGAATCAGATAGAAAGACAAAGCCAATACAAAAATAAAGAGTTCATATATATGTTGAACTTTATATACGTTAACTCAAAAAAGTCTACACACTTCGTAATAAGTCGGAAATTGATTTCTGAGACTAAATTGTAAACTAGATAAACTCATATTTCACTGAAAAAGTTTGAAAAATGTATTGTAATCACAAATAATATGTTCTAAAGCATTACGTCTACTAAAAATTGCATTTCTATGTACGTTGATTCAAGAAAATATGAAGGAAGTCAAATTTCACAATAGAAGAAGGATGAAAGACCATGTAGAACTAATCCAAATCCTAACAAATTTCATCTATCTTGAATCAAATAGAAAGACAAAGACAACACAAAAAGAAAGAGTTCATAAAAATGTTGAATTTTATATATGTTAACTCAAAAAAGTCTACACATTTGCTATAAGTCGGAAATTGATTTCTGAGACTAAATTTTAAACTAGATAAACTCATCTTTAACAGAAAAAGTTTGAAGAATGTATTGAAATTACAATTAATATGTTCTAAGGAAATACGTCTAGTAAAAATTGCATTTCTATGTACGTTGATTCAAGAAAATATGAAGGAAGTCAAATTTCACAATAGAAAAGGATGAAAGACCATGCAAAACTAATCCAAATCCTAACAAATTTCATCTATCTTGAATCAAATAGAAAGACAAAGCCAACACAAAAAGAAAGAGTTCATAAAAATGTTGAATTTAATATACGTTAACTCAAAAAAGTGTACACACTTCGTTATAAGTCGGAAATTGATTACTCATCTTTAACTGAAAAAGTTTGAAAAATGTATTGTAATCACAAATAATATGTTCTAAGGCATTACGTCTACTAAAAATTGCATTTCTATGTACGTTGATTCAAGAAAATATGAAGGAAGTCAAATTTCACAATAGAAGAAGGATGAAAGACCAAGCAGAACTAATCCAAATCCTAACAAATTTCATCTATCTTGAATCAAATAAAAGACAAAGCCAACACAAAAAGAAAGAGTTCATAAGAATGTTGAATTTTATATACGTTAACTCAAAAAAGTCTACACATTTCGTTATAAGTCGGAAATTGATTTTTGAGACTAAATTGTAAACTAGATAAACTCATCTTTAACAGAAAAAGTTTGAAAAATGTATTGTAATTACAATTAATATGTTCTAAGGCAATACGTCTAGTAAAAATTGCATTTCTATGTACGTTGATTCAAGAAAATATGAAGGAAGTCAAATTTCACAATAGAAAAGGATGAAAGACCATGCAAAACTAATCCAAATCCTAACAAATTTCATCAATCTTGAATCAAATAGAAAGACAAAGCCAACACAAAAAGAAAAAGTTCATAAAAATGCTATATTTAATAAACGTTAACTCAAAAAAGTCTATACACTTCGTTATAAGTCGGAATTTGATTAATCATCTTTAACTGAAAAAGTTTGAAAAATGTATTGTAATCACAAATAATATGTTCTAAGGCATTACGTCTACTAAAAATTGCATTTCTATGTACGTTGATTCAAGAAAATATGAAGGAAGTCAAATTTCACAATAGAAGAAGGATGAAAGACCAAGCAGAACTAATCCAAATCCTAACAAAATTCATCTATCTTGAATCAGATAGAAAGACAAAAGCCAACACAAAAAGAAAGAGTTCATATGAATGTTGAATTTTATATACGTTAACTCAAAAAAGTCTACACATTTCGTTATAAGTCGGAAATTGATTTCTGAGACTAAATTGTAAACTAGATAAACTCATCTTTAACAGAAAAAGTTTGAAAAATGTATTTTAATTACAATTAATATGTTCTAAGGAAATACGTCTAGTAAAAATTGCATTTCTATGTACGTTGATTCATGAAAATATGAAGGAAGTCAAATTTCACAATAGAAGAAGGATGAAAGACCATGCAGAACTAATCCAAATCCTAACAAATTTCATCTATCTTGAATCAAATAGAAAGACAAAGCCAACACAAAAAGAAAGAGTTCATAAGATTGTTGAATTTTATATACGTTAACTCAAAAAAGTCTACACATTTCGTTAAAAGTCGGAAATTGATTTCTGAGACTAAATTGTAAACTAGATAAACTCATCTTTAACAGAAAAAGTTTGAAAAATGTATTGTAATTATAATTAATATGTTCTAAGGCAATACGTCTAGTAAAAATTGCATTTCTATGTACGTTGATTCAAGAAAATATGAAGGAAGTCAAATTTCACAATAGAAAAGGATGGAAAACCATGCAAAACTAATCCAAATCCTAACAAATTTAATCTATCTTGAATCAAATAGAAAGACAAAGCCAACACAAAAAGAAAGAGTTCATAAAAATGTTGAATTTAATATACGTTAACTCAAAAAAGTCTACACACTCCGTTATAAGTCGGAATTTCTGGGACTAAATTGTAAACTAGATAAACTCATCTTTAACTGAAAAAGTTTGAAAAATGTATTGTAATCACAACTAATATGTTCTAAGGCATTACGTCTACTAAAAATTGCATTTCTATGTACGTTGATTCAAGAAAATACGAAGGAAGTCAAATTTCACAATAGAAGAAGGTTGAAAGACCAAGCAGAACTAATCCAAATCCTAACAAATTTCATCTATCTTGAATCAGATAGAAAGACAAAGCCAATACAAAAATAAAGGTTCATAAATATGTTGAACTTTATATACGTTAACTCAAAAAAATCTACACACTTCGTTATAAGTCGGAAATTGATTTCTGAGACTAAATTGTAAACTAGATAAAGTCATCTTTAACTGAAAAAGTTTGAAAAATGTATTGTAATCACAAATAATATGTTCTAAGGCATTACGTCTACTAAAAATTGCATTTCTATGTACGTTGATTCAAGAAAATATGAAGGAAGTCAAATTTCACAATAGAAGAAGGATGAAAGACCATGTAGAACTAATCCAAATCCTAACAAATTTCATCTATCTTGAATCAAATAGGAAGACAAAGCCAACACAAAAAGAAAGAGTTCATAAAAATGTTGAATTTTATATATGTTAACTCAAAAAAGTCTACACATTTCGTTATAAGTCGGAAATTGATTCCTGAGACTAAATTGTAAACTAGATAAACTCATCTTTAACAGAAAAAGTTTGAAAAATGTATTGTAATTACAATTAATATGTTCTAAGGAAATACGTCTAGTAAAAATTGCATTTCTATGTACGTTGATTCAAGAAAATATAAAGGAATTCAAATTTCACAATAGAAGAATGATGAAAGACAATGCAGAACTAATCCAAATCCTAGCAAATTTCATCTATCTTGAATCAAATAGAAAGACGAAGCTAACACAAAAAGAAAGAGTTCATAAAAATGTTGATTCTTATATACGTTAACTCAAAAAAGTCTACACTCTTCGTTATAAGTCGGAAATTGATTTTTGAGACTAAATTGTAAAGTAGATAAACTCAAATTTAACAGAAAAAGTTTGAAAAACGTATTGTAATTACAATTAATATGTTCTAAGGAAATACGTCTAGTAAAAATTTCATTTCTATGTACGTTGATTCAAGAAAATATGAAGGAAGTCAAATTTCACAATAGAAGAAGGATGAAAGACCATGTAGAACTAATCCAAATCCTAACAAATTTCATCTATCTTGAATCAAATAGAAAGACAAAGCCAACACAAAAAGAAAGAGGTCATAAAAATGTTGAATTTTATGTACGTTAACTCAAAAAAGTCTACACATTTCGTTAAAAGTCGGAAATTGATTTCTCAGACTAAATTGTAAACTAGATAAACTCATCTTTAACAGAAAAAGTTTGAAAAATGTATTGTAATTACAATTAATATGTTCTAAGGCAATACGTCTAGTAAAAATTGCATTTCTATGTACGTTGATTCAAGAAAATATGAAGGAAGTCAAATTTCACAATAGAAAAGTTTGAAAAATGTATTGTAATTACAATTAATATGTTCTAAGGGAATACTTATAGTCAAAATTGCATTTCTATGTGCGTTGATTCAAGAAAATATGAAGGAAGTCAAATTTCACAATAGAAGAAGGTTGAAAGACCAAGCAGAACTAATCCAAATCCTAACAAATTTCATCTATCTTGAATCAGATAGAAAGACAAAGCCAATACAAAAATAAAGAGTTCATAAATATGTTGAACTTTATATACGTTAACTCAAAAAAGTCTACACACTTCGTTATAAGTCGGAAATTGATTTCTGAGACTAAATTGTAAACTAGATGAACTCATCTTTAACTGAAAAAGTTTGAAAAATGTATTGTAATCACAAATAATATGTTCTAAGGAATTACGTCTACTAAAAATTGCATTTCTATGTACGTTGATTCAAGAAAATATGAAGGAAGTCAAATTTCACAATAGAAGAAGGATGAAAGACCATGTAGAACTAATCCAAATCCTAACAAACATCATCTATCTTGAATCAAATAGAAAGACAAAGCCAACATAAAAATAAAATGTTCATAAAAATGCTGAATTTAATATACGTTAACTCAAAAAAGTCTACACACTTCGTTATAAGTCGGAAATTGATTAATCATCTTTAACTGAAAAAGTTTGAAAAATGTATTGTAATTACAAATAATATGTTCTAAGGCATTACGTCTACTAAAAATTGCATTTCTATGTACGTTGATTCAAGAAAATATGAAGGAAGTCAAATTTCACAATAGAAGAAGGATGAAAGACCAAGCAGAACTAATCCAAATCCTAACAAATTTCATCTATCTTGAATCAGATAGAAAGACAAAGCCAACACAAAAAGAAAGAGTTCATAGGAATGTTGAATTTTATATACGTTAACTCAAAAAAGTCTACACATATCGTTATAAGTCGGAAATTGATTTTTGAGACTAAATTGTAAACTAGATAAAATCATCTTTAATAGAAAAAGTTTGAAAAATGTATTGTAATTACAATTAATATGTTCTAAGGCAATACGTCTAGTAAAAATTGCATTTCTATGTACGTTGATTCAAGAAAATATAAAGGAAGTCAAATTTCACAATAGAAAAGGATGAAAGACCATGCAAAAATAATCCAAATCCTAACAAATTTCATCTATCTTGAATCAAATAGAAAGACAAAGCCAACACAAAAAGAAAGAGTTCATAAAAATGTTGAATTTAATATACGTTAACTCAAAAAAGTCTACACACTTCGTTATAAGTCGGAAATTGATTTCTGAGACTAAATTGTAAACTAGATAAACTCATCTTTAACTAAAAAAGTTTGAAAAATGTATTGTAATCACAAATAATATGTTCTAAGGCATTACGTCTACTAAAAATTGCATTTCTATGTACGTTGATTCAACAAAATATGAAGGAAGTCAAATTTCACAATAGAAGAAGGATGAAAGACCATGAAGAACTAATCCAAATCCTAACAAATTTCATCTATCTTGAATCAAATAGAAAGACAAATCCAACACAAAAAGAAAGAGTTCATAAAAATGTTGAATTTTATATATGTTAACTCAAAAAAGTCTAAACATTTCGTTATAAGTCGGAAATTGATTTCTGAGACTAAATTGTAAACTAGATAAACTCATCTTTAACAGAAAAAGTTTGAAAAATGTATTGTAATTACAATTAATATGTTCAAAGGCAATACGTCTAGTAAAAATTGCATTTCTATGTACGTTGATTCATGAAAATATTAAGGAAGTCAAATTTCACAATAGAAGAAGGATGAAAGACCATGCCGAACTAATCCAAATCCTAACAAATTTCATCTATCTTGAATCAAATAGAAAGACAAAGCCAACACAAAAAGAAAGAGTTCATAAGAATGTTGAATTTTATATACATTAACTCAAAAAAGTCTACACATTTCGTTTAAAGTCGGAAATTGATTTCTGAGACTAAATTGTAAACTAAATAAACTCATCTTTAACAGAAAAAGTTTGAAAAATGTATTGTAATTACAATTAATATGTTCTAAGGCAATACGTCTAGTAAAAATTGCATTTCTATGTACGTTGATTCAAGAAAATATGAAGGAAGTCAAATTTCACAATAGAAAAGGATGAAAGACCATGCAAAACTAATCCGAATCCTAACAAATTTCATCTATCTTGAATCAAATAGAAAGACAAAGCCAACACAAAAAGAAAGAGTTCATAAAAATGTTGAATTTAATATACGTTAACTCAAAAAAGTCTACACACTTCGTTATAAGTCGGAAATTGATTACTCATCTTTAACTGAAAAAGTTTGAAAAATGTATTGTAATCACAAATAATATGTTCTAAGGCATTACGTCTACTAAAAATTGCATTTCTATGTACGTTGATTCAAGAAAATATGAAGGAAGTCAAATTTCACAATAGAAGAAGGATGAAAGACCAAGCAGAACTAATCCAAATCCTAACAAATTTCATCTATCTTGAATCAAATAGAAAGATAAAGCCAACACAAAAAGAAAGAGTTCATAAGAATGTTGAATTTTATACACGTTAACTCAAAAAAGTCTACACATTTCGTTATAAGTCGGAAATTGATTTTTGAGACTAAATTGTAAACTAGATAAACTCGTCTTTAACAAAAAAAGTTTGAAAAATGTATTGTAATTACAATTAATATGTTCTAAGGCAATACGTCTAGTAAAAATTGCATTTCTATGTACGTTGATTCAAGAAAATATGAAGGAAGTCAAATTTCACAATAGAAAAGGATGAAAGACCATGCAAAACTAATCCAAATCCTAACAAATTTCATCTATCTTGAATCAAATAGAAAGACAAAGCCAACAAAAAAAGAAAGAGTTCATAAAAATGTTGAATTTAATATACGTTAACTCAAAAAAGTCTACACACTTGGTTATAAGTCGGAATTTCTGAGACTAAATTGTAAACTAGATAAACTCATCTTTAACTGAAAAAGTTTGAAAAATGTATTGTAATCACAACTAATATGTTCTAAGGCATTACGTCTACTAAAAATTGCATTTCTATGTACGTTGATTCAAGAAAATACGAAGGAAGTCAAATTTCACAATAGAAGAAGGTTGAAAGACCAAGCAGAACTAATCCAAATCCTAACAAATTTCATCTATCTTGAATCAGATAGAAAGACAAAGCCAATACAAAAATAAAGAGTTCATAAATATGTTGAACTTTATATACGTTAACTCAAAAAAGTCTACACACTTCGTTATAAGTCGGAAATTGATTTCTGAGACTAAATTGTAAACTAGATAAACTCATCTTTAACTGAAAAAGTTTGAAAAATGTATTGTAATCACAAATAATATGTTCTAAAGCATTACGTCTACTAAAAATTGCATTTCTATGTACATTGAATCAAGAAAATATGAAGGAAGTCAAATTTCATCTATCTTGAATCAAATAGAAAGACAAAGACAACACAAAAAGAAAGAGTTCATAAAAATGTTGAATTTTATATATGTTAACTCAAAAAAGTCCACACATTTCGCTATAAGACTAAATTGTAAACTAGATAAACTCATCTTTAACAGAAAAAGTTTGAAAAATGTATTGTAATTACAATTAATATGTTCTAAGGCAATACGTCTAGTAAAAATTGCATTTCTATGTACGTTGATTCATGAAAATATGAAGGAAGTCAAATTTCACAATAGAAGAAGGATGAAAGACCATGCAGAACTAATCCAAATCCTAACAAATTTCATCTATCTTGAATCAAATAGAAAGACAAAGCCAACACAAAAAGAAAGAGTTCATAAGATTGTTGAATTTTATATACGTTAACTCAAAAAAGTCTACACATTTCGTTAAAAGTCGGAAATTGATTTCAGAGACTAAATTGTAAACTAGATAAACTCATCTTTAACAGAAAAAGTTTGAAAAATGTATTGTAATTACAATTAATATGTTCTAAGGCAATACGTCTAGTAAAAATTGCATTTCTATGTACGTTGATTCAAGAAAATATGAAGGAAGTCAAATTTCACAATAGAAAAGGATGAAAGACCATGCAAAACTAATCCAAATCCTAACAAATTTCATCTATCTTGAATCAAATAGAAAGACAAAGCCAACACAAAAAGAAAGAGTTCATAAAAATGTTGAATTTAATATACGTTAACTCAAAAAAGTCTACACATTTCGTTATAAGTCGGAAATTGATTTTTGAGACTAAATTGTAAACTAGATAAACTCATCTTTAACAAAAAAAGTTTGAAAAATGTATTGTAATTACAATTAATATGTTCTAAGGCAATACGTCTAGTAAAAATTGCATTTCTATACGTTGATTCAAGAAAATATGAAGGAAGTCAAATTTCACAATAGAAAAGGATGAAAGACCATGCAAAACTAATCCAAATCCTAACAAATTTCATCTATCTTGAATCAAATAGAAAGACAAAGCCAACACAAAAAGAAAGAGTTCATAAAAATGTTGAATTTAATATACGTTAACTCAAAAAAGTCTACACACTTCGTTATAAGTCAGAATTTCTGAGACTAAATTGTAAACTAGATAAACTCCTCTTAAACAGAAAAAGTTTGAAAAATGTATTGTAATCACAAATAATATGTTCTAAGGCATTACGTCTACTAGAAATTGCATTTCTATGTACGTTGATTCAAGAAAATATGAAGGAAGTCAAATTTCACAATAGAAGAAGGATGAAAGACCATGTAGAACTAATCCAAATCCTAACAAATTTCATCTATCTTGAATCAAATAGAAAGACAAAGCCAACACAAAAAGAAAGAGTTCATAAAAATGTTGAATTTTATATATGTTAACTCAAAAAAGTCTACACATTTCGTTATAAGTCGGAAATTGATTTCTGAGACTAAATTGTATACTAGATAAACTCATCTTTAAGAGAAAAAGTTTGAAAAATGTATTGTAATTACAATTAATATGTTCTAAGGCAATACGTCTAGTAAAAATTGCATTTCTATGTACGTTGATTCATGAAAATATGAAGGAAGTCAAATTTCACAATAGAAGAAGGATGAAAGACCATGCAGAACTAATCCAAATCCTAACAAATTTCATCTATCTTGAATCAAATAGAAAGACAAATCCAACACAAAAAGAAAGAGTTCATAAAAATGTTGAATTTTATATAGTTAACTCAAAAAAGTCTACACATTTCGTTATAAGTCGGAAATTGATTTCTGAGACTAAATTGTAAACTAGATAAACTCATCTTTAACAGAAAAAGTTTGAAAAATGTATTGTAATTACAATTAATATGTTCTAAGGCAATACGTCTAGTAAAAATTACATTTCTATGTATGTTGATTCAAGAAAATATGAAGGAAGTCAAATTTCACAATAGAAGAAAGATGAAAGACCATGCAGAACTAATCCAAATCCTAACAAATTTCATCTATCTTGAATCAAATTGAAAACAAAGCCAACATAATAAGAAAGAGTTCGTAAAAATGTTGAATTTTATATACGTTAACTCAAAAAGGTCGACACATTTCGTTATAAGTCGAAAACTGATTTCTGAGACTAAATTGTAAACTAGATAAACTCATCTTTAACAGAAAAAATTTGAAAAATATATACTGTAATTACAATTAGTATATTCTAAGGCAATACGTCTAGTAAAAATTGCATGTCTATGTACGTTGATTCAAGAAAATATGAAGGAAGTCAAATTTCAGAATAGAAGAATTATGAAAGGCCATGAAGAACTAATCCAAATCCTAGCAAAATTCATCTATCTTGAATCAAATAAATAGACAAATCCAACATAAAAAGAAAGAGTTCATAAAATTGTTGAATTTTATATACGTTAACTCAAAAAAGTCTACACATTTCGTTATAAGTCGGAAATTGATTTCTGAGACTAAATTGTAAACTAGATAAACTCATCTTTAACAGAAAAAGTTTGAAAAATGTATTGTAATTACAATTAATGTGTTATAAGGCAATACGTCTAGTAAAAAATGAATTTCTATGTACGTTGATTCAAGAAAATATGAAGGAAGTCAAAATTCACAATAGAAGAAGGATGAAAGACCATGCACAACTAATCCAAATCCTAACAAATTTCATCTATCTTGAATCAAATAGAAAGACAAAGCCACCACAAAAAGAAAGAGCTCATAAATATGTTGAATTTTATATACGTTAACTCAAAAAAGTCTACACATTTCGTTATAAGTCGGAAATTGATTTCTGAGACTAAATTTTAAACTAGATAAACTCATCTTTAACAGAAAAAGTTTGAAAAATGTATTGTAATTACAATTAATATGTTCTAAGGCAATACGTCTAGTAAAAATTGCATTTCTATGTACGTTGATTCATGAAAATATGAAGGAAGTCAAATTTCACAATAGAAGAAGGATGAAATACCATGCAGAACTAATCCAAATCCTAACAAATTTCATCTATCTTGAATCAAATAGAAAGACAAAGCCAACACAAAAAGAAAGAGTTCATAAGAATGTTGAATTTTATATACGTTAACTCAAAAAAGTCTACACATTTCGTTAAAAGTCGGAAATTGATTTCTGAGACTAAATTGTAAACTAGATAAACTCATCTTTAACAGAAAAAGTTTGAAAAATGTATTGTAATTACAATTAATATGTTCTTAGGCAATACTTTTAGTAAAAATTGCATTTCTATGTACGTTGATTCAAGAAAATATGAAGGAAGTCAAATTTCACAATAGAAAAGGATGAAAGACCATGCAAAACTAATCCAAATCCTAACAAATTTCATCTATCTTGAATCAGATAGAAAGACAAAGCCAACACAAAAAGAAAGAGTTCATAAGAATGTTGAATTTAATATACGTTAACTCAAAAAAGTCTACACACTTCGTTATAAGTCGGAAATTTCTGAGACTAAATTGTAAACTAGATAAACTCATCTTTAACTGAAAAAGTTTGAAAAATGTATTGTAATCACAAATAATATGTTCTAAGGCATTACGTCTACTAAAAATTTCATTTCTATGAACGTTGATTCAAGAAAATACGAAGGAAGTCAAATTTCACAATAGAAGAAGGATGAAAGACTATGCAAAACTAATCCAAATCCTAACAAATTTCATCTATCTTGAATCAAATAGAAAGACAAAGCCAACACAAAAAGAAAGAGTTCATAAGAATGTTGAATTTAATATACGTTAACTCAAAAAAGTCTACACACTTCGTTATAAGTCGGAATTTCTGAGACTAAATTGTAAACTAGATAAACTCATCTTTAACAGAAAAAGTTTGAAAAATGTATTGTAATTACAATTAATATGTTCTAAGGCAATACGTCTAGTAAAAATTGCATTTCTATGTACGTTGATTCATGAAAATATGAAGGAAGTCAAATTTCACAATAGAAGAAGGATGAAAGACCATGCAGAACTAATCCAAATCCTAACAAATTTCATCTATCTTGAATCAAATAGAAAGACAAAGCCAACACAAAAAGAAAGAGTTCATAAAAATGTTGAATTTAATATACGTTAACTCAAAAAAGTCTACACACTTCGTTATAAGTCGGAAATTGATTTCTGAGACTAAATTGTAAACTAGAAAAACTCATCTTTAACAGAAAAAGTTTAAAAAATGTATTGTAATTACAATTAATATGTTCTAAGGAAATACGTCTAGTAAAAATTGCATTTCTATGTACGTTGATTCAAGAAAATATGAAGGAAGTCAAATTTCACAATAGAAAAGGATGAAAGACCATGCAAAACTAATCCAAATCCTAACAAATTTCATCTATCTTGAATCAAATAGAAAGACAAAGCCAACACAAATAGAAAGAGTTCATAAAAATATTGAACATTATATATGTTAACTCAAAAAAGTCTACACATTTCGTTATAAGTCGGAAATTGATTTCTGAGACTAAATTGTAAACTAGATAAACTCATCTTTAAGAGAAAAAGTTTGAAAAATGTATTGTAATTACAATAAATATGTTCTAAGAAAATACGTCTAGTAAAAATTGCATTTCTATGTACGTTGATTCATGAAAATATGAAGGAAGTCAAATTTCACAATAGAAGAAGGATGAAAGACAAGGCAGAACTAATCCAAATCCTAACAAATATCATCTATCTTGAATCAAATAGAAAGACAAAGCCAACACAAAAAGAAAGAGTTCATAACAATGTTGAATTTTATATACGTTAACTCAAAAAAGTCTACACATTTCGTTAAAAGTCGGAAATTGATTTCTGAGACTAAATTGTAAACTAGATAAACTCATCTTTAACAGAAAAAGTTTGAAAAATGTATTGTAATTACAATTAATATGTTCTAAGGCAATAGGTCTAGTAAAAATTGCATTTCTATGTACGTTGATTCAAGAAAATATGAAGGAAGTCAAATTTCACAATAGAAGAAGGATGAAAGACCATGCAAAACTAATCCAAATCCTAACAAATTTCATCTATCTTGAATCAAATAGAAAGACAAAGCCAACACAAAAACAAAGAGTTCATAAAAATGTTGAATTTTATATATGTTAACTCAAAAAAGTCTACACATTTCGTTATAAGTCGGAAACTGATTTCTGAGACTAAATTGTAAACTAGATAAACTCATCTTTAAGAGAAAAAGTTTGAAAAATGTATTGTAATTACAATAAATATGTTCTAAGACAATACGTCTAGTAAAAATTGCATTTCTATGTACGTTGATTCATGAAAATATGAAGGAAGTCAAATTTCACAATAGAAGAAGGATGAAAGACCATGCAGAACTAATCCAAATCCCAACAAATTTCATCTATCTTGAATCAAATAGAAAGACAAAGCCAACACAAAAAGAAAGAGTTCATAAGAATGTTGAATTTTATATACGTTAACTCAAAAAAGTCTACACATTTCATTAAAAGTCGGAAATTGATTTCTGAGACTAAATTGTAAACTAGATAAACTCATCTTTAACAGAAAAAGTTTGAAAAATGTATTGTAATTACAATTAATATGTTCTAAGGCAATAGGTCTAGTAAAAAATGCATTTCTATGTACGTTGATTCAAGAAAATATGAAGGAAGTCAAATTTCACAATAGAAAAGGATGAAAGACCATGCAAAACTAATCCAAATCCTAACAAATTTCATCTATCTTGAATCAAATAGAAAGACAAAGCCAACACAAAAAGAAAGAGTTCATAAAAATGTTTAATTTAATATACGTTAACTCAAAAAAGTCTACACACTTCGTTATAAGTCGGAAATTGATTTCTGAGACTTAATTGTAAACTAGATAAACTCATCTTTAACAGAAAAAGTTTGAAAAATGTATTGTAATTACAATTAATATGTTACAAGGAAATACGTCTAGTAAAAATTGCATTTCTATGTACGTTGATTGAAGAAAATATGAAGGAAGTCAAATTTCACAATAGAAGAAGGATGAAATACCATGCAGAACTAATCCAAATCCTAACAAATTTCATCTATCTTGAATCAAATAGAAAGACAAAGCTAGCACAAAAAGAAAGAGATCATAAAAATGATGAATTTAATATACGTTAACTCAAAAAAGTCTACACACTTCGTTATAAGTCTGAAATTGATTTCTGAGACTAAATTGAAAACTAGATAAACTCATCCTTAACAGAAAAAGTTTGAAAAATGTATTGTAATTACAATTAATATGTTCTAAGGCAATACGTCTAGTAAAAATTGCATTTCTATGTACGTTGATTCAAGAAAATATGAAGCAAGTCAAATTTCACAATAGAAAAAGGATGAAACACCATGCAGAACTAATCCAAATCCTAACAAATTTCATCTATCTTGAATCAAATAGAAAGACAAATCCAACACAAAAAGAAAGAGTTCATAAAAATGTTGAGTTTTATATACGTTAACTCAAAAAGTCTACACATTTCGTTATAAGTCGGAAATTGATTTCTGGGACTAAATTGTAAACTAGATAGACTCATCTTTAACAGAAAAAGTTTGAAAAATGTACTGTAATTACAATTTATATGTTCTAAGGCAATACGTCTAGTAAACATTGCATTTCTATGTACGTTGATTCAAGAATGTATGAAGCAAGTCAAATTTCACAATTGAAGAAGGATGAATGACCATGCAGAACTAATCCAAATCCCAAAAAAATTTCATCTATCTTGAATCAAATAGAAAGACAAAGCCAACACAAAAAGAAAGAGTTCATAAAAATGTTTAATTTAATATATGTTAACTCAAAAAAGTCTACACACTTCGTTATATGTCGGAAATTGATTTCTGAGACTAAATTGTAAACTAGATAGACTCATCTTTAACAGAAAAAGTTTGAAAAATGTACTGTAATTACAATTTATATGTTCTAAGGCAATACGTCTAGTAAAAATTGCATTTCTATGTACGTTGATTCAAGAAAATATGAAGCAAGTTAAATTTCACAATAGAAGAAGGATGAAAGACCATGCATCACTAATCCAAATCCTAACAAATTTCATCTATCTTGAATCAAATAGAAAGACAAAGCCAACACAAAAAGAAAGAGTTCATAAAAATGTTGAATTTTATATACGTTAACTCAAAAAAGTCTACACATTTCGTTATAAGTCGGAAATTGATTTCTGAGACTAAATTGTCAACTAGATAGACTCATCTTTAACAGAAAAAGTTTGAAAAATGTACTGTAATTACAATTTATATATTCTAAGGCAATACGTCTAGTAAAAATTGCATTTCTATGTACGTTGATTCAAGCAAATATGAAGCAAGTCAAATTTCACAATAGAAGAAGGATGAAAGACCATGCAGAACTAATCCAAATCCTAACAAATTTCATCTATCTTGAATCAAATAGAAAGACAAAGCCAACACAAAAAGAAAGAGTTCATAAAAATGTTGAATTTAATATACGTTAACTCAAAAAAGTCTACACACTTCGTTATAAGTCGGAAATTGATTTCTGAGACTAAATTGTAAACTAGATAAACTCATCTTTAACAGAAAAAGTTTGAAAAATATTAATATGTTCTAAGGCAATACGTCTAGTAAAAATTGCAATTCTATTTACATTGATTCAAGAAAATATGAAGGAAGTCAAATTTCACAATAGAAGAAGGATGAAAGACCATGCAGAACTAATCCAAATCCTAACAAATTACATCTATCTTGAATCAAATAGAAAGACAAAGCCAAAACAAATAGAAAGACAAATCTAAAAATTTTATATACGTTAACTCAAAAAATTCTACACATTTCGTTATAAGTCGGAAATTGATTTCTGAGACTAAATTGTAAACTAGATAGACTCATCTTTAACAGAAAAAGTTTGAAAAATGTATTGTAATTACAATCAATATGTTCAAAGGCAATACATCTAGTAAAAATTGCAATTCTATTTACGTTGATTCAAGAAAATATGAAGGAAGTCAAATTTCACAATAGAAGAAGGATGAAAGACCATGCAGAACTAATCCAAATCCTAAAAAATTTCATTTATCTAGATCAAATAGAAAGACAAAGCCAACACAAAAAGAAAGAGTTCATAAAAATGTTGAATTTTATATACGTTAACTCAAAAAAGTCTACACACTTCGTTAGAAGTCGGAAATTGATTTCTGAGACTAAATTGTAAACTAGATAGACTCATCTTTAACAGAAAAAGTTTGAAAAATATTAATATGTTCTAAGGCAATACGTCTACTAAAAATTGCAATTCTATTTACATCTATTCAAGAAAATATGAAGGAAGTCAAATTTCACAATAGAAGAAGGATGAAAGACCATGCAGAACTAATCCAAATCCTAACAAATTTCATCTATCTTGAATCAAATAGAAAGACAAAGCCAACACAAAAAGAAAGAGTTCATAAAAATGTTGAATTTAATATACGTTAACTCAAAAAAGTCTACACACTTCGTTATAAGTCGGAAATTGATTTCTGAGACTAAATTGTAAACTAGATAAACTCATCTTTAACAGAAAAAGTTTGAAAAATGTATTGTAATTACAATCAATATGTTCTAAGGCAATACGTCTAGTAAAAATTGCAATTCTATTTACGTTGATTCAAGAAAATATGGAGGAAGTCAAATTTCACAATAGAAGAAGGATGAAAGACCATGCAGAACTAATCCAAATCCTAACAAATTTCATCTATCTTGAATCAAATAGAAAGACAAAGCCAACACAAAAAGAAAGAGTTCATAAAAATGTTGAATTTAATATACGTTAATTCAAAAAAGTCTACACACTTCGTTATAAGTCGGAAATTGATTTCAAAGACTAAATTGTAAACTAGATAAACTCATCTTTAACAGAAAAAGTTTGAAAAATGTATTGTAATTACAATTAATATGTTCTAAGGCAATACGTCTAGTAAAAATTGCATTTCTATGTACGTTGATTCAAGAAAATATGAAGGAAGTCAAATTTCACCATAGAAAAGGATGAAAGACCATGCAAAACTAATCCAAATCCTAACAAATTTCATCTATCTTGAATCAAATAGAAAGACAAAGCCAACACAAAAAGAAAGAGTTCATAAAAATGTTGAATTTAATATACGTTAACTCAAAAAAGTCTACACACTTCGTTATAAGTCGGAAATTGATTTCTGAGACTATATTGTAAACTAGATAAACTCATCTTTAACTGGAAAAGTTTGAAAAATGTATTGTTATCACAAATAATATGTTCTAAGGCATTACGTCTACTAAAAATTGCATTTCTATGTACGTTGATTCAAGAAAATATGAAGGAAGTCAAATTTCACAATAGAAGAAGGATGAAAGACCATGTAGAACTAATCCAAATCCTAACAAATTTCATCTATCTTGAATCAAATAGAAAGACAAAGACAACACAAAAAGAAAGAGTTCATAAAAATGTTGAATTTTATATATGTTAACTCAAAAAAGTCTACACATTTCGCTATAAGTCGGAAATTGATTTCTGAGACTAAATTGTAAACTAGATAAACTCATCTTTAACAGAAAAAGTTTGAAAAATGCATTGTAATTACAATTAATATGTTCTAAGGCAATACGTCTAGTAAAAATTGCATTTCTATGTACGTTGATTCATGAAAATATGAAGGAAGTCAAATTTCACAATAGAAGAAGGATGAAAGACCATGCAGAACTAATCCAAATCCTAACAAATTTCATCTATCTTGAATCAAATAGAAAGACAAAGCCAACACAAAAAGAAAGAGTTCATAAGAATGTTGAATTTTATAGACGTTAACTCAAAAAAGTCTCCACATTTCGTTAAAAGTCGGAAATTGATTTCTGAGACTAAATTTTAAACTAGATAAACTCATCTTTAACAGAAAAAGTTTGAAAAATGTATTGAAATTACAATTAATATGTTCTAAGGAAATACGTCTAGTAAAAATTGCATTTCTATGTACGTTGATTCAAGAAAATATGAAGGAAGTCAAATTTCACAATAGAAAAGGATGAAAGACCATGCAAAACTAATCCAAATCCTAACAAATTTCATCTATCTTGAATCAAATAGAAAAACAAATCCAACACAAAAAGAAAGAGTTCATAAAAATGTTGAATTTAATATACTTTAACTCAAAAAAGTCTACACACTTCGTTATAAGTCGGAAATTGATTTCTGAGACTAAATTGTAAACTAGATAAACTCATCTTTACGAGAAAAAGTTTGAAAAATGTATTGTAATTACAATTAATATGATCTAAGGCAATACGTCTAGTAAAAATTTTCATTTCTATGTACGTTGATTCAAGAAAATATGAAGGAAGTCAAATTTCACAATATAAAAGGATGAAAGACCATGCAAAACTAATCCAAATCCTAACAAATTTCATCTATCTTGAATCAAATAGAAAGACAAAGCCAACACAAAAAGAAAGAGTTCATAAAAATGTTGAATTTAATATACGTTAACTCAAAAAAGTCTACACACATCGTTATAAGTCGGAATTTCTGAGACTAAATTGTAAACTAGATAAACTCATCTTTAACTGAAAAAGTTTGAAAAATGTATTGTAATCACAACTAATATGTTCTAAGGCATTACGTCTACTAAAAATTGCATTTCTATGTACGTTGATTCAAGAAAATACGAAGGAAGTCAAATTTCACAATAGAAGAAGGTTGAAAGACCAAGCAGAACTAATCCAAATCCTAACAAATTTCATCTATCTTGAATCAAATAGAAAGACAAAGCCAACACAAAAAGAAAGAGTTCATAAAAATGTTGAATTTAATATACGTTAACTCAAAAAAGTCTACACACTTCGTTATAAGTCGGAATTTCTGGGACTAAATTGTAAACTAGATAAACTCATCTTTAACAGAAAAAGTTTGAAAAATGTATTGTAATCACAAATAATATGTTCTAAGGCATTACGTCTACTAAAAATTGCATTTCTATGTACGATGATTCAAGAAAATATGAAGGAAGTCAAATTTCACAATAGAAGAAGGATGAAAGACCATGTAGAACTAATTCAAATCCTAACAAATTTCATCTATCTTGAATCAAATAGAAAGACAAAGCCAACACAAAAAGAAAGAGTTCATAAAAATGTTGAATTTTATATATGTTAACTCAAAAAAGTCTACACATTTCGTTATAAGTCGGAAATTGATTTCTGAGACTAAATTGTATACTAGATAAACTCATCTTTAAGAGAAAAAGTTTGAAAAATGTATTGTAATTACAATTAATATGTTCTAAGGCAATACGTCTAGTAAAAATTGCATTTCTATGTACGTTGATTCATGAAAATATGAAGGAAGTCAAATTTCACAATAGAAGAAGGATGAAAGACCATGCAGAACTAATCCAAATCCTAACAAATTTCATCTATCTTGAATCAAATAGAAAGACAAAGCCAACACAAAAAGAAAGAGTTCATAAGATTGTTGAATTTTATATACGTTAACTCAAAAAAGTCTACACATTTCGTTAAAAGTCGGAAATTGATTTCAGAGACTAAATTGTAAACTAGATAAACTCATCTTTAACAGAAAAAGTTTGAAAAATGTATTGTAATTACAATTAATATGTTCTAAGGCAATACGTCTAGTAAAAATTGCATTTCTATGTACGTTGATTCAAGAAAATATGAAGGAAGTCAAATTTCACAATAGAAAAGGATGAAAGACCATGCAAAACTAATCCAAATCCTAACAAATTTCATCTATCTTGAATCAAATAGAAAGACAAAGCCAACACAAAAAGAAAGAGTTCATAAAAATGTTGAATTTCATATACGTTAACTCAAAAAAGTCTACACACTTCGTTATAAGTCGGAATTTCTGAGACTAAATTGTAAACTAGATAAACTCATCTTTCACTGAAAAAGTTTGAAAAATGTATTGTAATCACAAATAATATGTTCTAAGGCATATTGTCTACTAAAAATTGCATTTCTATGTACGTTGATTCAAGAAAATACGAAGGAAGTCAAATTTCACAATAGAAGAAGCTTGAAAGACCAAGCAGAACTAATCCAAATCCTAACAAATTTTATCTATCTTGAATCAGATAGAAAGACAAAGCCAATACAAAAATAAAGAGTTCATAAATATGTTGAACTTTATATACGTTAACTCAAAAAAGTCTACACATTTCGTTATAAGTCGGAAATTGATTTCTGAGACTAAATTGTAAACTAGATAAACTCATCTTTAACAGAAAAAGTTTGAAAAATGTATTGTAATTACAATTAATATGTTCTAAGGCAATACGTCTAGTAAAAATTGCATTTCTATGTACGTTGATTCATGAAAATATGAAAGAAGTAAATTTCACAATAGAAGAAGGATGAAAGACCATGCAGAACTAATCCAAATCCTAACAAATTTTATCTATCTTGAATTAAATAAAAAGACAAAGCCAACACAAAAATAAAGAGTTCATAAGAATGTTGAATTTTATAGACGTTAACTCAAAAAAGTCTACACATTTCGTTAAAAGTCGAAAATTGATTTCTGAGACTAAATTGTAAACTAGATAAACTCATCTTTAACAGAAAAAGTTTGAAAAATGTATTGTAATTACAATTAATATGTTCTAAGGAAATACGTCTAGTAAAAATTGCATTTCTATGTACGTTGATTCAAGAAAATATGAAGGAAGTCAAATTTCACAATAGAAAAGGATGAAATACCAAAACTAATCCAAATCCTAACAAATTTCATCTATCTTGAATCAAATAGAAAGACAAAGCCAACACAAAAAGAAAGAGTTCATAAAAATGTTGAACTATATATATGTTAACTCAAAAAAGTCTACACATTTCGTTATAAGTCGGAAATTGATTTCTGAGACTAAATTGTAATCTAGATAAACTCATCTTTAAGAGAAAAAGTTTGAAAAATGTATTGTAATTACAATAAATATGTTCTAAGACAATACGTCTAGTAAAAATTGCATTTCTATGTACGTTGATTCATGAAAATATGAAGGAAGTCAAATTTCACAATAGAAGAAGGATGAAAGACCATGCAGAACTAATCCAAATCCTAACAAATTTCATCTATCTTGAATCAAATAGAAAGACAAATCCAACATAAAAAGAAAGAGTTCATAAAAATGTTGAATTTAATATACGTTAACTCAAAAAAGTCTACACATTTCGTTATAAGTCGAAAATTGATTTCTGAGACTAAATTGTAAACTAGATAAACTCATCTTTAACTGAAAAAGTTTGAAAAATGTATTGTAATTACAATTAATATGTTCTAAGGAAATACGTCTATTAAAAATTGCATTTCTATGTACGTTGATTCAAGAAAATATGAAGGAAGTCAAATTTCACAATTGAAAAGGATGAAAGACCATGCAAAACTAATCCAAATCCTAACAAATTTCATCTATCTTGAATCAAATAGAAAGACAAATCCAACACAAAAAGAAAGATTCATAAAAATGTTGAATTTAATATACGTTAACTCAAAAAAGTCTACACACTTCGTTAACAGTCGGAAATTGATTTCTGAGACTAAATTGTAAACTATATAAACTCATCTTTAACAGAAAAAGTTTGAAAAATGTATTGTAATTACAATTAATATGTTCTAAGGCAATACGTCTAGTAAAAATTGCATTTCTATGTACGTTGATTCAAGAAAATATGAAGGAAGTCAAATTTCACAATAGAAGAAGGATGAAAGACCAAGCAGAACTAATCCAAATCCTAACAATCTTGAATCAAATAGAAAGGCAAAGCCAACACAAAAAGAAAGAGTTCATTAAAATGTTGAATTTAATATACGTTAACTCAAAAAAGTCTACACACTTCGTTATAAGACAGAAATTGATTTCTGAGACTAAATTGTGAACTGGATAAACTCATTTTTAACAGAAAAGTTTGAAAAATGTATTGTTATTACAATTAATATGTTCTAAGGCAATACGTCTAGTAAAAATTGCATTTCTATGTACGTTGATTCAAGAAAATTTGAAGGAAGGAAAATTTCAGAATAGAAGAAGGATGAAAGACCAAGAAGAACTAATCCAAATCCTAACAATTTCATCTATCTTGTATCAAATAGAAAGAAAAAGCCAACACAAAAAGAAAGAGTTCATAAATATGTTAATTTTATATACGTTAACTCAAAAAAGTCTACACACTTCGTTATAAGTCGGAAATTGATTTCTGAGACTAAATCTTAAACTAGATAAACTCATTTTTAACAGAAAAATTTTTAAAAAATGTATTGTAATCACAATCAATACGTTCTAAGGCAATACGTCTAGTAAAAATTGCATTTCTATGTACGTTGATTCAAGAAAATATGAAGGAAGTCAATTTTCACAATATAATAAGGATGAAAGACCAAGCAGAACTAATCCAAATACTAACAAATTTCATCTATCTGGAATCAAATAGAAAGAGAAAGCCAACACAAAAAGAAAGAGTTCATGAAAATGTTGAATTTTATATACGTTAACTCAAAAAAGTCTACACACATCGTTATAAGTCGGAAATTGATTTTTGAGACTAAAGTGTAAATTAGATAAACTCATCTTTAACAGAAAAAGTTTGAAAAATGTATTGTAATCACAAATAATATGTTCTAAGGCATTACATCTAGTAAAAATTGCATTTCTATGTACGTTGATTCAAGAAAATATGAAGGAAGTCAAATTTCACAATAGAAGAAGGATGAAAGACCAAGAAGAACTAATCCAAATCCTAACAAATTTCATCTATCTTGAATCAAATAGAAAGACAAAGCCAACATAAAAAGAAAGAGTTCATAAAAATGATGAATTTTATGTACGTTAACTCAAAAAAGTCTACACACTTCGTTATAAGTCGGAAATTGATTTCTGAGACTAAATTGTAAACTTGATAAACTCATCTTTAACAGAAAAAGTTTGAAAAATATTAATATGTGCTAAGGCAATACGTCTAGTAAAAATTGCAATTCTATTTACATTGATTCAAGAAAATATGAAGGAAGTCAAATTTCACAATAGAAGAAGGATGAAAAACCATGCAGAACTAATCCAAATCCTAACAAATTTCATCTATCTTGAATCAAATAGAAAGACAAAGCCAACACAAAAAGAAAGAGTTCATAAAAATGTTGAATTTTATATACGTTAACTCAAAAAAGTCTACACATTTCGTTATAAGTCGGAAATTGATTTCTGAGACTAAATTGTAAACTAGATAAACTCATCTTTAACAGAAAAAGTTTGAAAAATGTATTGTAATTACAATTAAAATGTTCTAAGGCAATACGTCTAGTAAAAATTGCATTTCTATGTAAGTTGATTAAGGAAAATATGAAGGAAGTCAAATTTCACAATAGAAGAAGGATGAAAGACCATGCAGAACTAATCCAAATCCTAACAAATTTCATCTATCTTGAATCAAATAGAAAGACAAAGCCAACACAAAAAGAATGAGTTCATAAAAATGTTGAATTTTATATACGTTAACTCAAAAAAGTCTACACATTTCGTTATAAGTCGGAAATTGATTTCTGAGACTAAATTGTAAACTAGATAAACTCATCTTTAACAGAAAAAGTTTGAAAAATGTATTGTAATTACAATTAAAATGTTCTAAGGCAATACGTCTAGTAAAAATTGCATTTCTATGTACGTTGATTCAAGAAAATATGAAGGAAGTCAAATTTCACAATAGAAAAGGATGAAAGACCATGCAAAACTAATCCAAATCCTAACAAATTTCATCTATCTTGAATCAAATAAAAAGACAAAGCCAACATAAAAAGAAAGAGTTCATAAAAATGTTGAATTTAATATACGTTAACTCAAAAAAAGTCTACACACTTCGTTATAAGTCGGAAATTGATTACTCATCTTTAACTGAAAAAGTTTGAAAAATGTATTGTAATCACAAATAATATGTTCTAAGGCATTACGTCTACTAAAAATTGCATTTCTATGTACGTTGATTCAAGAAAATATGAAGGAAGTCAAATTTCACAATAGAAGAAGGATGAAAGACCAAGCAGAACTAATCCAAATCCTAACAAATTTCATCTATCTTGAATCAAATAGAAAGACAAAGCCAACACAAAAAGAAACAGTTCATAAGAATGTTGAATTTTATATACGTTAACTCAAAAAAGTCTACACATTTCGTTATAAGTCGGAAATTGATTTTTGAGACTAAATTGTAAACTAGATAAACTCATCTTTAACAGAAAAAGTTTGAAAAATGTATTGTAATTACAATTAATATGTTCTAAGGCAATACGTCTAGTAAAAATTGCATTTCTATGTACGTTGATTCAAGAAAATATGAAGGAAGTCAAATTTCACAATAGAAAAGGATGAAAGACCATGCAAAACTAATCCAAATCCTAACAAATTTCATCTATCTTGAATCAAATAGAAAGACAAAGCCAACACAAAAAGAAAGAGTTCATAAAAATGTTGAATTTTATATATGTTAACTCAAAAAAGTCTACACATTTCGTTATAAGTTGGAAATTGATTTCTGAGACTAAATTGTAAACTGGATAAACTCATCTTTAACAGAAAAAGTTTGAAAAATGTACTGTAATTACAATTAATATGTTCTAAGGCAATACGTCTAGTAAAAATTGCATTTCTATGTACGTTGATTCAAGAAAATATGAAGGAAGTCAAATTTCACAATAGAAAAGGATGAAAGACCATGCAAAACTAATCCAAATCCTAACAAATTTCATCTATCTTGAATCAAATAGAAAGACAAAGCCAACACAAAAAGAAAGAGTTCATAAAAATGTTGAATTTAATATACGTTAACTCAAAAAAGTCTACACACTTCGTTATAAGTCGGAATTTCTGAGACTAAATTGTAAACTAGATAAACTCATCTTTCACTGAAAAAGTTTGAAAAATGTATTGTAATCACAAATAATATGTTCTAAGGCATTACGTCTACTAAAAATTGCATTTGTATGTACGTTGATTCAAGAAAATACGAAGGAAGTCAAATTTCACAATAGAAGAAGCTTGAAAGACCAAGCAGAACTAATCCAAATCCTAACAAATTTTATCTATCTTGAATCAGATAGAAAGACAAAGCCAATACAAAAATAAAGAGTTCATAAATATGTTGAACTTTATATACGTTAACTCAAAAAAGTCTACACATTTCGTTATAAGTCGGAAATTGATTTCTGAGACTAAATTGTAAACTAGATAAACTCATCTTTAACAGAAAAAGTTTGAAAAATGTATTGTAATTACAATTAATATGTTCTAAGGCAATACGTCTAGTAAAAATTGCATTTCTATGTACGTTGATTCATGAAAATATGAAAGAAGTAAATTTCACAATAGAAGAAGGATGAAAGACCATGCAGAACTAATCCAAATCCTAACAAATTTCATCTATCTTGAATTAAATAGAAAGACTAAGCCAACACAAAAATAAAAAGTTCATAAGAATGTTGAATTTTATAGACGTTAACTCAAAAAAGTCTACACATTTTGTTAAAAGTCGGAAATTGATTTCTGAGACTAAATTGTAAACTAGATAAACTCATCTTTAACAGAAAAAGTTTGAAAAATGTATTGTAATTACAATTAATATGTTCTAAGGCAATACGTCTAGTAAAAATTGCATTTCTATGTACGTTGATTCAAGAAAATATGAAGGAAGTCAAATTTCACAATAGAAAAGGATGAAAGACCATGCAAAACTAATCCAAATCCTAACAAATTTCATCTATCTTGAATCAAATAGAAAGACAAAGCCAATACAAAAATAAAGAATTCATAAAAATGTTAGGTTTTTTATACGTTAACTCAAAAAAGTCTACACTTTTCGTTATAAGTCGGAAGTTGATTTCTGAGACTAAATTGTTAACTGGATAAACTCATCTTTAACAGAAAAAGTTTGAAAAATGTATTGTATTCACAATTAATATGTTCTAAGGCATTACGTCTAGTAAAAATTGCATTTCTATGTACGTTGATTCAAGAAAATATGAATGAAGTCAAATTTCACAATATAAGAAGGATGAAAGAGCAGCCGAACTAATCCAAATTTCATCTATTTGAATCAAATTGAAAGACAAAGCCAATACAAAAATAAAGAGTTCATAAAAATGTTGAATTTTTTATACGTTAACTCAAAAAAGTCTACAAACTTCGTTATAAGTTGGAAATTGATTTCTGAGACTAAATTGTAAACTAGATAAACTCATCTTTAACAGAAAAGTTTGAAAAATGTATTTTAATCACAAATTATATGCTCTAAGGAATTACGTCTAGTAAAAATTGCATTTCTATGTACGTTAATTCAAGAAAATATGACGGAAGCCAAATTTCACAATATAAGAAGGATGAAAGACCAGCCAGAACTAATCCAAATTGTAACAAATTTCATCTATTTGAATCAAATTGAAAGACAGAGCCAGTACAAAAATAAAGAGTTCATGAAAATGTTGAATTTAATATAAGTTAACTCAAAAAAGTCTGCACACTTCGTTATAAGTCGGAAATTCATTTCTGAGACTAACCTGTAAACTAGATAAACTCATCTTTAACAAAACAAGTTTGAAAAATGTATTGTAATTACAATTAATATGTTCTAAGGCAATACGTCTAGTAAAAATTGCATTTCTATGTACGTTGATTCAAGAAAATATGAAGGAAGTCAATTTCACAATAGAAGAAGGATGAAAGACCATTATAAACTAATCCAAATCCTAACAAGTTTCATCTATCTTGAATCAAATAGAAAGACAAAGCCAACACAAAAAGAAATTGTTCATAAATATGTTGAATTTTATATACGTTAACTCAAAAAAGTCTACACACTTCGTTATACATATGAAATTGATTTCTAAGACTAAATTATAAACTAGATAAACTCATCTTTAACATAAAAAGTTTGAAAAATATATTGTAATCACAAATAATATGTTCTAAGGCATTACGTCTAGTAAAAATTGCATTTCTATGTACGTTGATTTATGAATATATGAAGGAAGTCAAATTTCACTATAGAAGAAGGACGAAAGACCAAGCAGAACTAATCCAAATCCTAAAAAAATTCATCTATCTTGAACCAAATAGAAATACAAAGGCAACACAAAAAGAAAGTGTTCATAGGTCGGAGCTATGGTAGTTGCGGAACAAGGTTGTTTTCGAGCATAAAAAGCCTAATTGGAGTATCTTTCATAAGCGCGTTCTGAAGTTGATACAAGATTATTCAATTCGGCTCAAGGGTCATATGAACAATAGTGCTGATGATGTTGTTCTTCTGAACTATTTTAGAGTTCAGCACCGTAGTGTGAAGTTGCATCATCTTGTGGCTTGTTTTTGGTTACCGCCTGAGGCTAATGAATTACAAATTTGTTGTTATGGAGCGGCGAGAGGTAACCCAGGCGTTGCGGGTGCAGGTGTAGTATCTAGGGATGAACATTGTTCAGTTCTTGGTGCTATGAGTATTGGGCTAGGTGTCACGAAGAATTATTTAGCAGAATTGTACGGCATTATTGTTGGTTTGGAGTGGGCTATGCAATGGGGTTTTTCTTGTATTTGTATACGGTCTGATTCTATGGGATTTGTTGAAGCTTTCAAGAATGACTCAATTCCTTGGTTTGCCAGGAATAGATGGATTATGATCTGTAGACACTATACGTCTATACGTTTCATTCACACTTTTAGAGAGGTGAATTTTTCAGCTGATGCAATGGCAAAGCGGGGTTGTTTATTGAGTAATGAAGTGGGAGTACACTACAATGGGAAACCTCCTTTCTTAATTTCTGTTGAACATCCTAATGTTGCTTATTTTCGGTTCAAATAGTTTCAAGTTTTTGGGGTTGCTGTAACCTCTTTTCTTGTAAACTATTTCTTGTAAATTTTATTATCTATTAAAACAAATTTTTGACTTATCAAAAAAAAAGTTCATAAAAATGTTGAATTTTATATACATTAACTCAAAAAGTCCACACACTTCGTTATAAGTCGAAAATTGATTTCTGAGATTAATTGTAAACTCGGTAAACTCAAATTTAACAGAAAAAGTTTGAAAAATGCATTGTAATCACAATTAATATGTTCTATGGCAATACGTCTAGTAAAAATTGCATTTCTATGTACGTTGATTCAAGAAAATATGACGGAAGTCATATTTCACAATAGCAGAAGGATGAAAGACCAAGAAGAACTAATCCAAATCCTAACAAATTTCATCTATCTTGAATCAAATTGAAAGACAAAGCCAGCACAAAAAGAAAGAGTTCATAAAAATGTTTAATTTTATATACGTTAACTCAAAAAAGTCTACACACTTCGTTATACATATGAAATTGATTTCTGAGACTAAATTATAAACTAGATAAACTCATCTTTAAAAGAAAAAGTTTGAAAAATGTATTGTAATAACAAATAATATGTTCTAAGGCAATACGTCTAGTAAAAATTGCATTTCTATGTACGTAAATTCAAGAAAATATAAAGGAAGTCAAATTTCACAATAGAAGAAGGATAAAAGTGCAGGCAGAACTAATCCAAATTCCAACAAATTTCATCTATTTGAATAAAATTGAAAGACAAAGCCAATACAAAAATAAAGAATTCATAAAAATGTTAGGTTTTTTATACGTTAACTCAAAAAAGTCTACACTTTTCGTTATAAGTCGGAAGTTGATTTCTGAGACTAAATTGTTAACTGGATAAACTCATCTTTAACAGAAAAAGTTTGAAAAATGTATTGTATTCACAATTAATATGTTCTAAGGCATTACGTCTAGTAAAAATTGCATTTCTATGTACGTTGATTCAAGAAAATATGAATGAAGTCAAATTTCACAATATAAGAAGGATGAAAGAGCAGCCGAACTAATCCAAATTTCATCTATTTGAATCAAATTGAAAGACAAAGCCAATACAAAAATAAAGAGTTCATAAAAATGTTGAATTTTTTATACGTTAACTCAAAAAAGTCTACAAACTTCGTTATAAGTTGGAAATTGATTTCTGAGACTAAATTGTAAACTAGATAAACTCATCTTTAACAGAAAAGTTTGAAAAATGTATTTTAATCACAAATTATACGCTCTAAGGAATTACGTCTAGTAAAAATTGCATTTCTATGTACGTTAATTCAAGAAAATATGACGGAAGCCAAATTTCACAATATAAGAAGGATGAAAGACCAGCCAGAACTAATCCAAATTGTAACAAATTTCATCTATTTGAATCAAATTGAAAGACAGAGCCAGTACAAAAATAAAGAGTTCATAAAAATGTTGAATTTAATATAAGTTAACTCAAAAAAGTCTGCACACTTCGTTATAAGTCGGAAATTCATTTCTGAGACTAACCTGTAAACTAGATAAACTCATCTTTAACAAAAGAAGTTTGAAAAATGTATTGTAATTACAATTAATATGTTCTAAGGCAATACGTCTAGTAAAAATTGCATTTCTATGTACGTTGATTCAAGAAAATATGAAGGAAGTCAATTTCACAATAGAAGAAGGATGAAAGACCATTATAAACTAATCCAAATCCTAACAAGTTTCATCTATCTTGAATCAAATAGAAAGACAAAGCCAACACAAAAAGAAATTGTTCATAAATATGTTGAATTTTATATACGTTAACTCAAAAAAGTCTACACACTTCGTTATACATATGAAATTGATTTCTAAGACTAAATTATAAACTAGATAAACTCATCTTTAACATAAAAAGTTTGAAAAATATATTGTAATCACAAATAATATGTTCTAAGGCATTACGTCTAGTAAAAATTGCATTTCTATGTACGTTGATTTATGAATATATGAAGGAAGTCAAATTTCACTATAGAAGAAGGACGAAGACCAAGCAGAACTAATCCAAATCCTAAAAAATTTCATCTATCTTGAACCAAATAGAAATACAAAGGCAACACTAAAAGAAAGTGTTCATAGGTCGGAGCTATGGCAGTTGCGGAACAAGGCTGTTTTCGAGCATAAAAAGCCTAATTGGAGTATCTTTCATAAGCGCGTTCTGAAGTTGATACAAGATTATTCAATTCGGCTCAAGGGTCATATGAACAACAGTGCTGATGATGTTGTTCTTCTGAACTATTTTAGAGTTCAGCACCGTAGTGTGAAGTTGCATCATCCTGTGGCTTGTTTTTGGTTACCGCCTAAGGCTAATGAATTACAAATTTGTTGTTATGGAGCGGCGAGAGGTAACCCAGGTGTTGTGGGTGCAGGTGTAGTATCTAGGGATGAACATTGTTCAGTTCTTGGTGCTATGAGTATTGGGCTAGGTGTCACGACGAATTATTTAGCAGAATTGTACGGCATTATTGTTGGTTTGGAGTGGGCTATGCAATGGGTTTTTTCTTGTATTTGTATACGGTCTGATTCTATGGGTGTTGTTGAAGCTTTCAAGAATGACTCAATTCCTTGGTTTGCAAGGAATAGATGGATTATGATCTGTAGACACTATACGTCTATACGTTTCATTCACACTTTTAGAGAGGTGAATTTTTCAGCTGATGCAATGGCAAAGCGGGGTTGTTTATTGAGTAATGAAGTGGGAGTACACTACAATGGGAAACCTCCTTTCTTAATTTCTGTTGAACATCCTAATGTTGCTTATTTTCGGTTCAAATAGTTTCAAGTTTTTGGGGTTGCTGTAACCTCTTTTCTTGTAAACTATTTCTTGTAAATTTTATTATCTATTAATACAAATTTTTGACTTATCAAAAAAAAAGTTCATAAAAATGTTGAATTTTATATACATTAACTCAAAAAGTCTACACACTTCGTTATAAGTCGAAAATTGATTTCTGAGATTAATTGTAAACTAGATAAACTCAAATTTAACAGAAAAAGTTTGAAAAATGCATTGTAATTACAATTAATATGTTCTATGGCAATACGTCTAGTAAAAATTGCATTTCTATGTACGTTGATTCAAGAAAATATGACGGAAGTCATATTTCACAATAGCAGAAGGATGAAAGACCAAGAAGAACTAATCCAAATCCTAACAAATTTCATCTATCTTGAATCAAATTGAAAGACAAAGCCAGCACAAAAAGAAAGAGTTCATAAAAATGTTGAATTTTATATACGTTAACTCAAAAAAATCTACACACTTCGTTATACATATGAAATTGATTTCTGAGACTAAATTATAAACTAGATAAACTCATCTTTAACAGAAAAAGTTTGAAAAATGTATTGTAATCACAAATAATATGTTCTAAGGCAATACGTCTAGTAAAAATTGCATTTCTATGTACGTTTATTCAAGAAAATATAAAGGAAGTCAAATTTCACAATAGAAGAAGGATAAAAGCGCAGGCAGAACTAATCCAAATTCCAACTAATTTCATCTACTTGAATCAAATTGAAAGACAAAGCCAATACAAAAATAAAGAATTCATAAAAATGTTAGATTTTTTATACGTTAACTCAAAAAAGTCTACGCTCTTCGTTATAAGTCGGAAGTTGATTTCTGAGACTAAATTGTTAACTGGATAAACTCATCTTTAACAGAAAAAGTTTGAAAAATGTATTGTATTCACAATTAATATGTTCTAAGGCATTACGTCTAGTAAAAATTGCATTTCTATGTACGTTGATTCAAGAAAATATGAAGGAAGTCAAATTTCACAATATAAGAAGGATGAAAGACCAGCCGAACTAATCCGAATTTCATCTATTTGAATCAAATTGAAAGACAAAGCCAATACAAAAATAAAGAGTTCATAAAAATGTTGAATTTTTTATAAGTTAACTCAAAAAAGTCTACAAACTTCGGTATAAGTTGGAAATTGATTTCTCAGACTAAATTGTAAACTAGATAAACTCATCGTTAACAGAAAAAGTTTGAAAAATGTATTTTAATCACAAATTATATGTTCTAAGGAATTACGTCTAGTAAAAATTGCATTTCTATGTACGTTAATTCAAGAAAATATAACGGAAGCCAAATTTCACAATAGAAGAAGGATGAAAGACCAGCCTGAACTTATCCAAATTGTAACAAATTTCATCTATTTGAATCAAATTGAAAGACAGAGCCAATACAAAAATAAAGAGTTCATAAAAATGTTGAATTTAATATACGTTAACTCAAAAAAGTCTACACACTTCGTTATAAGTCAAAATTGATTTCTGAGACTAATCTGTAAACTAGATAAACTCATCTTTAACAAAAAAAGTTTGAAAAATGTATTGTAATTACAATTAATATGTTCTAAGGCAATACGTCTAGTAAAAATTGCATTTCTATGTACGTTGATTCAAGAAAATATGAAGGAAGACAATTTCACAATAGAAGAAGGATGAAAGACCATTATAAACTAATCCAAATCCTAACAAGTTTCATCTATCTTGAATCAAATAGAAAGACAAAGCCAACACAAAAAGAAATTGTTCATAAAAATGTTGAATTTTATATACGTTAACTCAAAAAAGTCTACACACTTCGTTATACATATGAATTGATTTCTGAGACTAAATTATAAACTAGATAAACTCATCTTTAACAGAAAAAGTTTGAAAAATGTATTGTAATCACAAATAATATGTTCTAAGGCATTACGTCTAGTAAAAATTGCATTTCTATGTACGTTGATTCAAGAAAATATGAAGGAAGTCAAATTTCACAATAGATGAAGGATGAAAGACCAAGAAGAACTAATCCAAATCCTAACAAATTTCATCTATCTTGAATCAAATAGAAAGACAAAGCCAGCACAAAAAGAAAGAGTTCATAAAAATGTTGAATTTTATATACGTTAACTCCAAAAAGTCAAAACACTTTGTTATACATATGAAATTGATTTCTGAGACTAAATTATAAACTAGATAAACTCATCTTTAACAGAAAAAGTTTGAAAAATGTATGGTAATCACAAATAATATGTTCTAAGGCAATACGTCTAGTAAAAATTGCATTTCTATGTACGTTTATTCAAGAAAATATGAAGGAAGTCAAATTTCAGAATAGAAGAAGGATAAAAGCGCAGGCAGAACTAATCCAAATTCCAACAAATTTCATCTATTTGAATCAAATTGAAAGACAGAGCCAATACAAAAATAAAGAATTCATAAAAATGTTAGATTTTTTATACGTTAACTCAAAAAAGTCTACGCTCTTCGTTATAAGTCGGAAGTTGATTTCTGAGACTAAATTGTTAACTGGATAAACTCATCTTTAACAGAAAAAGTTTGAAAAAAGTATTGTATTCACAATTAATATGTTCTAAGGCATTACGTTTAGTAAAAATTACATTTCTATGTACGTTGATTCAAGAAAATATGAAGGAAGTCAAATTTCACAATATAAGAAGGATGAAAGACCAGCCGAACTAATCCGAATTTCATCTATTTGAATCAAATTGAAAGACAAAGCCAATACAAAAATAAAGAGTTCATAAAAATGTTGAATTTTTTATATGTTAACTCAAAAAAGTCTACAAACTTCGGTATAAGTTGGAAATTGATTTCTCAGACTAAATTTTAAACTAGATAAACTCATCTTTAACAGAAAAAGTTTGAAAAAAGTATTTTAATCACAAATTATATGTTCTAAGGAATTACGTCTAGTAAAAATTGCATTTCTATGTACGTTAATTCAAGAAAATATGACGGAAGCCAAATTTCACAATAGAAGAAGGATGAAAGACCAGCCAGAACTTATCCAAATTGTAACAAATTTCATCTAATTGAATCAAATTAAAAGACAGAGCCAATACAAAAATAAAGAGTTCATAAAAATGTTGAATTTAATATACGTTAACTCAAAAAAGTCTACACACTTCGTTATAAGTCAAAATTGATTTCTGAGACTAAATTGTAAACTAGATAAACTCATCTTTAACAAAAAAAGTTTGAAAAATGTATTGTAATTACAATTAATATGTTCTAAGGCAATACGTCTAGTAAAAATTGCATTTCTATGTACGTTGATTCAAGAAAATATGAAGGAAGTCAAATTTCACAATAGAAGAAGGATGAAAGACCATTCAGAACTAATCCAAATCCTAACAAGTTTCATCTATCTTGAATCAAATAGAAAGGCAAAGCCAACATAAAAAGAAATTTTTCATAAAAATGTTGAATTTTATACACGTTAACTCAAAAAAGTCTACACACTTCGTTATACATCTGAAATTGATTTCTGAGACTAAATTGTAAACTAGATAAACTCATCTTTAACAGAAAAAGTTTGAAAAATGTATTGTAATCACAATTAATATGTTCTAAGGCAGTACGTCTAGTAAAAATTGCATTTCTATGTACGTTGATTGATGAATATATGCAGGAAGTCAAATTTCACTATAGAAGAAGGACGAAAGACCAAGCGGAACTAATCTAATTCCTAACAAATTTCACCTATCTTGAATCTAATAGAAAGACAAAGCCAACACAAAAATAAAGAGTTCATAAAAATGTTGACTTTTTCATACGTTAACTCAAAAAAGTGTACACACTTCGTTATAAGTCTGAAATTAATTTCTGAAATTAAATTGTAAACTAGATAAACTCATCTTTAACAGAAAAAGTTTGAAAAATGTATTGTAATCACAACTAATATGTTCTAAGGCATTACGTCTAGAAAAATTGCATTATGTATGTTGATTCAAGAAAATATGAAGATGAAAATTGAAGATCTCATTCCCAGGAAGAAGAATTTTAGAGTTGGAAGACGAAAACGTTTTTAAGTTCCTAGTTCTCTACTTTATGCTAATTTTTTTAATGTTTAGGAGCTTATTTTATGAGTTTTTTAGAGTTTTCTTTTTTACCCCTTTGGTTTATGGGGGTGGGGAGGCCTAAAGCCTCCCATTTTGTAATTCGTGTAATTACGTTATTTGCTTCAATAAACCATTTTGACCTAGCTAAAAAAAAAAATCAAGAAAATATGAAGGTAGGCAAATTTCACAATAGAAGAAGGATGAAAGACCATGCAAACTAATCCAAATCATAACAAATTTCATCTCTCTTGAATCAAATAGAAAGACAAAGCCAACACAAAAAGAAAGAGTTCATAAAAATGTTAAGTTTTATATACGTTAACTCAAAAAAGTCTACACACTTCGTTATAAGTCGGAAATTCATTTCTAAGACTAATCTGCAAACTAGATAAACTCATCTTTAACAGAAAAAGTATTGAAAAGAAGGATGAAAGACCAAGCAGAATTAATCTAATTCCTAACAAATTTCATCTATCTTGAATCAAATAGAAAGACAAAGCCAACACAAAAAGAAATTGTTCATAAAAATGTTGAATTTTATATACGTTAACTCAAAAAAGTCTACACACTTCGTTATACATCTGAAATTGATTTCTGAGACTAAATTGAAAATTAGATAAACTCATCTTTAATAGAAAAGTTTGAAAAATATATTGTAATCACAATTAATATGTTCAAAGGCAGTACGTCTAGTAAAAATTGCATTTCTATGTACGTTGATTCATGAATGTATGAAGGAAGTCAAATTTCACTATAGAAGAAGGACGAAAGACCAAGAAGAACTAATCCAAATCCTTAAAAATTTCATCTATCTTGAACCAAATAGAAAAACAAAGGCAACACAAAAAGAAAGTGTTCATAAAAATGTTGAATTTTATATACATTAACTCAAAAAGTCTACACATTTCGTTATAAGTCGAAAATTGATTTCTAAGACTAATCTGCAAACTAGATAAACTCATCTTTAACAGAAAAAGTTTTGAAAAGAAGGATGAAAGACCAAGCAGAATTAATCTAATTCCTAACAAATTTCATCTATCTTGAATCAAATAGAAAGACAAAGCCAACACAAAAAGAAATTGTTCATAAAAATGTTGAATTTTATATACGTTAACTCAAAAAAGTCTACACACTTCGTTATACATCTGAAATTGATTTCTGAGACTAAATTGCAAATTAGATAAACTCATCTTTAACAGGAAAGTCTGATAAATATATTGTAATCACAATTAATATGTTCAAAGGCAGTACGTCTAGTAAAAATTGCATTTCTATGTACGTTGATTCATGAATGTATGAAGGAAGTCAAATTTCACTATAGAAGAAGGACGAAAGACCAAGCAGAACTAATCCAAATCCTTAAAAATTTCATCTATCTTGAACCAAATAGAAAAACAAAGGCAACACAAAAAGAAAGTGTTCATAAAAATGTTGAATTTTATATACATTAACTCAAAAAGTCTACACATTTCGTTATAAGTCGAAAATTGATTTCTGAGACTAAATTGTAAACTAGATAAACTCAAATTTAACAGAAAAAGTTTGAAAAATGTATTGTAGTCAAAAATAATATGTTCTAAGGCATTACGTCTAGTAAAAATTGCATTTCTATGTACGTTGATTCAAGAAAATATGAAGGAAGTCAAATTTCACAATAGAAGAAGGATGAAAGACCAAGAAGAACTAATCCAAATCCTAACAAATTTCATCTATCTTGAATCAAATAGAAAGACAAAGCCAGCACAAAAAGAAAGAGTTCATAAAAATGTTGAATTTTATATACGTTAACTCAAAAAAGTCAAAACACTTCGTTATACATATGAAATTGATTTCTGAGACTAAATTATAAACTAGATAAACTCATCTTTAACAGAAAAAGTTTGAAAAATGTATGGTAATCACAAATAATATGTTCTAAGGCAATACGTCTAGTAAAAATTGCATTTCTATGTACGTTGATTCAAGAAAATATGAAGGAAGTCAAATTTCACAATATAAGAAGGATGAAAGACCAGCCGAACTAATCCGAATTTCATCTATTTGAATCAAATTGAAAGACAAAGCCAATACAAAAATAAAGAGTTCATAAAAATGTTGAATTTTTTATACGTTAACTCAAAAAAGTCTACAAACTTCGGTATAAGTTGGAAATTGATTT